>NW_028318876.1:0-171775 GCF_062004578.1 Staurois parvus
AAAATACCTTAGTAGCTTAGAAGAAAGCTAGAGCCCCTGTCAGATTTTTATTCCTGTCTGCTCCTTGTAGAGTTCCCCTGACTTCCTGATTGGTAAATTGTTGTCAGGAGGACAGGAAGTGTAGGAAAATCTCTCAAAGGAGCCCCAGATAGTAAAAACCTGACAGGAGTTCCAATCCTTCCCCACTCCATCCACAATTAATGGTTTGGTCTCCATTTGTAATTTAAATCTGCTTGGCCCAGCCTACCTCTATGGTTACACCCTGAGTAGTAAGCCGGCCACAACCCCGGACTCCCCCCACCCCCCCCCCCCCCACACACACATTCACCAGGATACAAATCATTGTCATGTATTGTGTGTTAGAAGGAACAGACACGTCCGATTGTGGATGGAGGTCTGATCTGACCCTATTTAATAAACACAACACAACTGACTCCATGTAAGTCGTCTGTCCAGTCACATCATCGATATATCTTGTCGTATACAATAAAGATTGTATCATTTGTGTCGGTGACTTTGTGCCGGGATAACATTGGTACTGTTGAAAAGCTAAGCGGTTATATAATGGGGACAGCTGGATCTGTGAGGTGCATTCATAGGCTTGCTGAGCGGATGTTTATACAAGATGGCTGCCGGGCCCCTCATCCAGGAAAATGTCCCTTGGTGGGGAAATATCTTCTTATCTTCCAGGATTGTCCTCAGACACTCACTCATTACTCTTCTGGCCCCAGATAATATTAACAACAGAAAAATGACTCAAAATTCACCACAGAGAGGTTTCACCCTTCTTATTGTACAAAAAAAATCAACAGGGTGAGTAGTTTGAGTCCCCCTAGAAGTCCACTTCCCCCTCGTACAGGAGGATTCCACTGAACACTGTCAGAGGCTCATCAAAATGGGCCAACTTTCCGGTCACCAGGTCAATGCAGACGGTGTCACCCGCACTCAGCTTATTTTCTACGAGGGGCTTCTTCTCCAGGCCTTCTGGTTGGTAGCCCTCAGAGTCCACCCTGGCAATGCCCAAGTTGGATTTGGAGAGCACAGCTTCAATCTTTTCATCTTTGTAGCTAGTCAAGATGGTACTAAAGATGTACCTGCCTTCTATTGGGGCAATGAAGATACCTGGGAAGAAAACGAACATGGCTAGTTTGGGGCAATTCACCACAATATCTCTTCCTGCCCCCCAAACACAGCGTGAGTGTGGCCTGGGGGGCAATTCACCACAATATCTCTCCCCCCCCAAACACAGCGTGAGTGTGGCCTGGGGGGCAATTCACCACAATATCTCTCCCCCCCCAAACACAGCGTGAGTGTGGCCTGGGGCAATTCACCACAATATCTCTTCCCCCCCCAAACACAGCGTGAGTGTGGCCTGGGGCAATTCACCACAATATCTCTTCCTCCCCCAAACCACCACAGACAAGGAATTGCAGAAAATAATGTGCCTGTACAAGGCAAAATCAGCCACTACTGCATCTCTATATATAAGGTAGGCCACACCCACCACTGCAACTCTTTATATAACATAGGCCACACCCACCACTGTCATTCATTGGGTCAGAAAAAGTGGTTGCACCTGATGAATCCTCTTCCCACCTGTGGTAACCCTTGGTATACAGGCCCCACCCCCAATGAAGGCCACACCCACCACTGTCATTCATTGGGTCAGAGAAAGTGTTTGCACCTGATGAATCCTCTTCCCACCTGTGGTAACCCTTGGTATACAGGCCCCACCCCCAATGAAGGCCACACTCACCACTGTCATTCATTGGGTCAGAGAAAGTGTTTGCACCTGATGAATCCTCTTCCCACCTGTGGTAACCCTTGGTATACAGGCCCCACCCCCAATGAAGGCCACACCCACCACTGTCATTGATTGGGTCAGAGAAAGTGTTTGCACCTGATGAATCCTCTTCCCACCTGCGGTAATCCTTGGTATACAGGCCCCACCCCCAATGAAGGCCACACCCACCACTGTCATTGATTGGGTCAGAGAAAGTGTTTGCACCTGATGAATCCTCTTCCCACCTGCGGTAACCCTTGGTATACAGGCCCCACAAATCAGAGTCAGAAAGAAAGCCACAGTGACGTGTACCTGTGCAGCATACAACAGAACATTGAACAGGGATGTGAAGGGAACCCTATTGGTAGTATTTCTTGGCCCTATGGGCACAATTCCCTCCAGATTATCGCATGAGTTAAGGCAGTCACATGACCACATCTCGCATGCAATACTGAAAATGTCAATTCACTTTTGCTAGTATGCAGCATTTCCCATAAATCAGGAAACACTCAGGAAATCAAACATAAAAAGGCCTCACACCGCGGTCACATCAAAGCCGATTTAGAAATTGTGCGACGTCCAGCGAAGATGCCGATTTCCTTGTGATTTGCAAGTCATCTGACACCGATATCTATGCAAATCGTCATAAAAGTAGTCCATGTACTACTATAGAAATCCGTGTCGGAAACGCACCCATGTGACCCTCTAATAGCAGACAATAGGGTGCGACTTGGCATACGATTTTCAAACCAACAACCCCAGCATTGTGAGACAGCAGTGCTAACCACTAATCCACGGAGCTGTGACACTAATCCTGCCTGTATTTCTGTGGTGTCAATCAATCCTAGGTCCCTGGGCAAGGTCAGTGTAACTACCAGATATCTCCCATGTGACACAAATGTTGTGCTATGTTGCCAATTCACATGTATGTTGGTTGTATGTATCCCAATACAAAGGATTACAATACTAATACAGGCGTACCTCGGGGTCCCAACGCCTCGGGGAACGGAATGTTTGGTTTACAAATGAAAATCCATTGAAAATAACGCCTCAGTTTACACAATTGTTAATCATTTTTTTCGCAATACAAAGTCTATGTCGGCTCTGATTTTCAAATACAAATGCCGCCTTTTTTTTTCTTCACTATAGTTCACAAGCTTAGAAGTCACTTTCCCCGAAGTTACAGGAAGCTTTGTATCTTTTATTAAACTCAAAGTAAACATTGTTTCCTTCAGGGATATAAATTCCAAGAAAACTTTCTCTTTTAGCCGGGGGAAGTGACAGGTGAATTTCTGAGCTATAGTGAGGGAAATAAAAGGGAGAATTACATTTAAAAACCAGCACCATAATAAATAAAAAACGGCATGGGGTCCCCCCTCCCATCCACACCAAGCCCTTCGGGGGTCCCCCCTCCCATCCACACCAAGCCCTTCGGGGGTCCCCCCTCCCATCCACACCAAGCCCTTTGGAGGTCCCCCCTCCCATCCACACCAAGCCCTTCGGGGGTCCTCCCTCCCATCCACACCAAGCGCTTCGGGGGTCCCCCCCTCCCATCCACACCAAGCCCTTCGGGGGTCCCCCTTGCCATCCACACCAAGCCCTTCGGGGGTCCCCCTCCCATCCACACCAAGTCCTTTGGGGGTATCCCCTCCCATCCACACCAAGTCCTTCGGGTCTGGTATGTATCTTAAGGGGTAACTCCACAACAAAATATTAAAAAAAACAGCGTGGGGTCCCCCCTCCCATCCATACCAAGGCCTTTGGGTTTGGCATGGATATTAAGGGGTAACTCCACGCCGAAATTAAATAAAAAACAGCTTGGGGTTCCCCCCAAAATCCATACCAGACCCTTATCCGAGCATGCAGCCCAGCAGGTAAGGAAAGGGGGGGACGAGCGAGCGCCCCCCCCCTGAACCATACCAGGCCACATGCCCTCAACATAGGGGGGTGCTTTGGGGCAGGGGGGCTGCCCCCAAAGCACCTTGTTCCCATGTTGATGGGGACAAGGGCCTCTTCCATTAGTGGGATAATTGGTCGGCCATTTTTCGGGATTGTGGCACATTTTGTTTATCAGTAAATTTGGAAAAAAATCAGTCGATTTTGCAGATCGGCCGATTTTCGCGGCAATGGTCGGCAAAACTGGCCAATTTTTTTCCAAATTTACTGATAAAAAAAGTGCCAAAATCCCGAAAAACGGCAGACCAATTAACCTACTAATGGCCCAATTTTTTTTTTGGCTGAAAAATCGGCTGATTTTAGACCCAGCTATGGCCTGCTTTAATTTTCGGGCCGTTAGTGGGTTAATTGGTCGTCCATTTTTCGTGATTTTGGCACTTTTTTTATTGGTAATGCAGGCCATAGATGGGTCTAAAATTGGCCGATTTTACGTCCGAAAAAAAAGTTGGCAGATTTTGGCACCATTAATGGGTTAATTGGTTGGCCGTTTTTCTGGAAGAAAGAAAAAGAAGAAAAAGAATAAGAAAAAAATAAGAAGAGAAAGAAGAAGAGAAAGAAGAGGAAGAGAAAAAAAAGAAAAAGAAGAAATAAAAAGAAGTAGAGAATGAAGAGGAAGAGAAAAAAAGAAGTAGAAATAAAAAAAAGAGAAAGAAGAGGAAGACGAAGAGAAAGAGGAGGAAGAAGAGAAAGAAGAAGAAGCAGAAGAAGAGAAAGAAAAAGCAGAAGTAGAAGAAGAGGAAGAAGAAAAGAAAGAAGAAGAAGAAGAGAAAGAAGAAGAGGAAGAGAAAGAAGAAGAAGAAAAAGAAGTAGAAGGAGGAGAAGAGAAAGAAGAGGAGGAAGAAGAGAAAGAAGAGAAGCAGAAGAAGAGAAAGAAGTAGAAGAAGAAGTAGAAGAAGAGAAAGAAGAAGAAGAAGTAGAAGAAGAGAAAGAGAAAGCAGTAGAGAAAGAAGAAGAGAAAGAAGGAGAGAAAGAAGGAGAAGAGAAAGAAGAAGAGGAAGAAGAAGAGAAAGAAGAAGAGGAAGAAGAAGAAGAGGAAGAAGAGAAAGAAGAAGAAGAGGAAGAGAAGAGAAAGAAGAAGAAAAAGAAGAGAAAGAAGAAGAGGAAGAAGAGAAAGAAGATGCAGAAGAGGAAGAAGAAGAGAAAGAAGAAGAAGAAGAAGAGGAAGAAGAGAAAGAAGAAGAAGAGGAAGAAGAGAAAGAAGAAGAAGAGGAAGAAGAGAAAGAAGAAAAAGAGGAAGAAGAGAAAGAATAAGAAGAAGAAGAGAAAGAAGAAGGAGAGAAGAAGAAGAGAAAGGAGAGAAGAGAAAGAAAATTCCAGTTCGCTATTATATTTGACATGAAAAAGTATTGCGGTTGCAACAATGTATCTATTTGTATCCAAAAAAACCCCATCTGTATCTGAAATGGATACAAATGGATACATTGTTGCAACCGCAAAACTTTTTCATGTCACATATAATAGCGGGGCTCTGCAGGGACAGAAGTAATTAAATGCCGGCCGTAGATGGGAAGAAAATCAGCAGATTTTTTTTTTCTGTTTGTGGTAACGTCGACCTATTGAACGACCCATTTTTCGTTTTTTTTGTTAAAAAATGGCCGGTTTTCTCCCCGTCTATGGCCTGCATAAATTTGGATAAAAATCAGCCGATTTTCGCGGGAAATGATGGGAAAATCGGCAGATCTTTTTACCTATAAAAAATCTGTGCATGAGCCGTGACCTGCAAGAAAAAGAAGAAAATGAAAAAGAAGAATAAGAAAAAGAAAAATGAAGGCCATAGACGGGGCAAAAACTGGCAAAACAAAAAATCGGCTGTTCAATGGGCCGACGTTACCACCAATGGTAACAAATTGTCCGATTTTCGCCCCGTCTACGGCCGGCAAATATAATAGTGAAGTAATTACTTCTGTCCCTGCAGAGAGCTGCGCTATTATATTTGTCATTAAAAAGTATAAAGGTTGCAACATTGTATCTATTTGTATCCGAATAAAAACATCTATATCCGGAATGGATACAAATAGATACAATGTTGCAGTCTCTATACTTTATAATGTCTAATATAATAGGGGAGCTCTCTGCAGGGACAGAAGGAATGTTTCAGCTCTCATCGGGGTTCCCACTCACAGCTCAATTTTAAATAGTTTCTGTCAATTAAATAAATAATAAAAAATACAGCGTGGGGTCCCCCCTCCCATCCACACCAAGCCCTTCAGGGGTCCCCCCTCTCATCCATACCAAGCCCTTCGGGGGTCCCCCCTCTCATCCATACCAAGCCCTTCGGGGGTCCCCCCTCTCATCCATACCAAGCCCTTCGGGGGTCCCCCCTCCCATCAATACCAAGCCCTTCGGGGGTCCCCCCTCTCATCCATACCAAGCCCTTCGGGGGTCCCCCCTCTCATCCATACCAAGCCCTTCGGGGGTCCCCCCTCCCATCCATACCAAGCCCTTCGGGGGTCCTCCCTCCCATCCACACCAAGCCCTTCAGGTCTGGTATGGATATTCAGGGGTAACTGCATGCCGAAATTAAAGAAAAAACAGCGTGGCGTCCCCCCCAAAATCCATACCAGACCCTTATCTGAGCATGCAGCCCAGCAGGTCAGGAAAGGGGGGGATGAGTGAGCGCCCCCCCCGAACCATACCAGGCCACATGCCCTCAACATGGGGGGTGCTTTGGGGTAGGGGGGCTCCCCCCCAAGTGGATGGGAGGGAAGACCCCCGAAGGGCTTGGTGTGGATGGGAGGGGGACCCCCGAAGGGCTTAGTGTGGATGGGAAGGGGGACCCCCGAAGGGCTTGGTGTGGATGGGAGGGGGACCCCCGAATGGCTTGGTGTGGATGGGAGGGAGGACCCCTGAAGGGCTTGGTGTGGATGGGAGGGGGACCCCCAAAGGGCTTAGTGTGGATGGGAAGGGGGACCCCCGAAGGGCTTGGTGTGGATGGGAGGGGGACCCCCGAAGGGCTTAGTGTGGATGGGAAGGGGGACCCCCGAAGGGCTTGGTGTGGATGGGAGGGGGACCCCCGAATGGCTTGGTGTGGATGGGAGGGAGGACCCCTGAAGGGCTTGGTGTGGGTGGGAGGGGGACCCGCGAAGGGCTTGGTGTGGATGGGAGGGGGGACCTCCGAATGGCTTGGTGTGGATGGGAGGGGGACCCCCGAATGGCTTGGTGTGGATGGGAGGGGGACCCCCGAATGGCTTGGTGTGGATGGGGGGGACCCCACGCTGTTTTTTTTTATGGTGCTGGTTTTTAAATGTAATTGTGTCTTTTTCGGTCCTCACTTTGGCTCAGAAGTTCAGCTGTCACCTCCCCCGACTGAAGGAGAAAGTTTTGAGTTTATTTCCTTAAAGGTAACAAGACTTTTAGTTAATAAAATGCAGAAATTGTTGTGTAATTCGGGGAAAGTGACAGCTGAGCTGGTGAACTATAGTGAGGGACAAGAAATGGCGGCATTTGTATTGAAGAATCATCGCCGACATACACTTCGTATTGGGAACCAAATGATCCCAACATTTGTAAACCGACCAATTCATGGAAATGGCTTGTCATTTGTACCCCAAATCTGACGTTCCCCGAGGCGTTGGGACCCCTGTATTAGTATTGTAATCCTTTGTATTGGGATACATACAACCAACATACATGTGAATTGGTAACATAGCACAACATTTGTGTCACATGGGAGATATCTGGTAGTTACACTGACCTTGCCCAGGGACCTAGGATTGATTGACACCACAGAAATACAGGCAGGATTAGTGTCACAGCTCCATGGATTAGTGGTTAGCACTGCTGCCTCACAGCTCTGGGGTTGTTGGTTTGAATCCCAACCCCGGCAAGAAAGTAGCATGATCTCCGTGTGTGGCTGTCTTCACATACATGTTCTGGCAGCATCTTTGCTTTCTGTCTAAATGATCCCCAGAATGTGAATTAGAATGAGGCCTTGTCTGTTCAATCACCTTCAATGCTGCACCTTATGTGAATGTCAAACCATGGGAGGAGATAAGGGCCGGGACTAATCATTGATTGGATAATGCTGGTTTACACTCCGCCCCCTTTTGTGAAGGATTTGTCAAGCAAAGAGCTGAGAGAGAGAAGAGTGAGCGAGAGATACATACTGAAGAGTGAGAGATACATACTGAAGAGTGATAAAGAGAGACATACAGAAGAGTGAGAGATACATACTGAAGAGTGAGAGATACATACTGAAGAGTGATAAAGAGAGATAAAGACTGACCTACACAGAGATACATACTGAAGAGTGAGAGATACATACTGAAGAGTGAGAGATACATACTGAAGAGTGATACAGAGAGACATACAGAAGAGTGAGAGATACATACTGAAGAGTGATAAAGAGATACATACTGAAGAGTGAGAGATTACATACTGAAGAGTGATAAAGAGAGACATACAGAAGAGTGAGAGATACATACTGAAGAGTGATAAAGAGAGACATACTGAAGAGAGAGATACATACTGAAGAGTGATACAGAGATACATACTGAAGAGTGATAAAGAGATACATACTGAAAAGTGAGAGATACTTACTGAAGAGTGAGAGATACATACAGAAGAGTGATAAAGAGAGACATACAGAAGAGTGATATAGAGATACATACTGAAGAGTGAGAGAGAGATACATACTGAAGAGTGATAAAGAGAGACATACTGAAGAGAGAGATACATACTGAAGAGTGATACAGAGATACATACTGAAGAGTGATAAAGAGATACATACTGAAAAGTGAGAGATACATACTGAAGAGTGAGAGATACATACTGAAGAGTGATAAAGAGAGACATACAGAAGAGTGATAAAGAGAGACATACAGAAGAGTGATATAGAGATACATACTGAAGAGTGATAAAGAGAGACATACAGAAGAGTGAGAGATACATACTGAAGAGTGAGAGAGAGAAGTCTTGGGTGGGGATTGTTACAAATACTGGGGTGGATTCCCCCCAAATGCATAGCATACCCTCCTCCCAGCAGGCAGGTATCGCACGCCTTCAATGATTTATTTCCTTTGTTGATTTTCCTGCTTCGCTCACATTCGATGCGATTGAAAATTGCGCTTTTAGTTGCCAATTTCCCCGTTTTCTAGAGATTTTCAGACTAGTTGTGATTCCAATTGTTCAGCATTGCGATTTCTATTGGAGTCTAGATGTGAAATCGCTACTAAATGGCCCAAAACGTCACCAAGAACTCCCCTTGAAGTGGCGCTGCAACAAATGGCGAATGTTCCTCCCCTCACATTCCCAGTCATTATATCCGATATCAGGTACCATGTCAAGTCACAAATCACACCTGAAATTGCACACCCTGGATGTGACTTGTCATGTGATCGGCATGGCCAGTAACTTTCCATTTGCATGGCTAATTGCACCCAATGATACTGGGGGCCAACACCACTGTCACATCTAATCCGATGTGGCAATTGCCCAACTTACAGTGAAGTTGCACGATTTCACAATCCAATTGGATGTGAAGAGAGCCTACAGTGGCCAATAGGGTGCGACTTGGTCTACGATTTGCAAGTCGCCTGTCATGCCGATTGCATGGCAAATGGCAAACAATGTTAGTGGGGGCCACCCGGTCAGATTAAAGCAGATTTCTAAGTGGTGTCACTTACACTACGGTCACATCATGGGACTTACAGCGAAGTCACATGATCTCAAAGTCGGGGGATATGCTGATTTAAAGTGCGATTTACAAGACATCTGACAGATCTCTCTGCAAATCGCATGAAAAGTCGTGTATTCATTACTATAGAGATTGTTGCGGCTCCAACCAAGTTTGAACCCCAATATGAACGCTCTAATAGCGGTCACATGGAGTGCGACTTGGCTTGTGATCTGCATGACATGCGACTTACAAATCGTATGCCGAGTCGCACCCAATTGTCTGCTATTAGAGGGTCACATGGGTGCGTTTCCGACACGGATTTCTATAGTAGTACATGGACTACTTTTGTGGCGATTTGCATAGATATCTGTGTCAGATGTCTTGCAAGTCGCAAGGAAATCGGCATCTTCGCTGGACGTCGCACAATTTGTAAATCGGCTGTGATGTGACCGCGGTGTGAGGCCTTTTTATGTTTGATTTCCTGAGTGTTTTTCCGATTTATGGGAAATGCCGCATACTAGCAAAAGTGAATTGACATTTTCAGTATTGCATGCGAGATGTGGTCATGTGACTGCCTTAACTCATGCGATAATCTGGAGGGAATTGTGCCCATAGGGCCAAGAAATATTACCAATAGGGTTCCCTTCACATCCCTGTTCAATGTTCTGTTGTATGCTGCACAGGTACACGTCACTGCGGCTTTCTTTCTGACTCTGATTTGTGGGGCCTGTATACCAAGGGTTACCGCAGGTGGGAAGAGGATTCATCAGGTGCAAACACTTTCTCTGACCCAATGAATGACAGTGGTGGGTGTGGCCTTCATTGGGGGTGGGGCCTGTATACCAAGGGTTACCGCAGGTGGGAAGAGGATTCATCAGGTGCAAACACTTTCTCTGACCCAATCAATGACAGTGGTGGGTGTGGCCTTCATTGGGGGTGGGGCCTGTATACCAAGGGTTACCGCAGGTGGGAAGAGGATTCATCAGGTGCAAACACTTTCTCTGACCCAATGAATGACAGTGGTGGGTGTGGCCTTCATTGGGGGTGGGGCCTGTATACCAAGGGTTACCGCAGGGGGGAAGAGGATTCATCAGGTGCAAACACTTTCTCTGACCCAATCAATGACAGTGGTGGGTGTGGCCTTCATTGGGGGTGGGGCCTGTATACCAAGGGTTACCGCAGGTGGGAAGAGGATTCATCAGGTGCAAACACTTTCTCTGACCCAATCAATGACAGTGGTGGGTGTGGCCTTCATTGGGGGTGGGGCCTGTATACCAAGGGTTACCGCAGGTGGGAAGAGGATTCATCAGGTGCAAACACTTTCTCTGACCCAATCAATGACAGTGGTGGGTGTGGCCTTCATTGGGGGTGGGGCCTGTATACCAAGGGTTACCGCAGGTGGGAAGAGGATTCATCAGGTGCAAACACTTTCTCTGACCCAATGAATGACAGTGGTGGGTGTGGCCTTCATTGGGGGTGGGGCCTGTATACCAAGGGTTACCGCAGGTGGGAAGAGGATTCATCAGGTGCAAACACTTTCTCTGACCCAATCAATGACAGTGGTGGGTGTGGCCTTCATTGGGGGTGGGGCCTGTATACCAAGGGTTACCGCAGGTGGGAAGAGGATTCATCAGGTGCAAACACTTTCTCTGACCCAATGAATGACAGTGGTGGGTGTGGCCTTCATTGGGGGTGGGGCCTGTATACCAAGGGTTACCGCAGGTGGGAAGAGGATTCATCAGGTGCAAACACTTTCTCTGACCCAATCAATGACAGTGGTGGGTGTGGCCTTCATTGGGGGTGGGGCCTGTATACCAAGGGTTACCGCAGGTGGGAAGAGGATTCATCAGGTGCAAACACTTTCTCTGACCCAATGAATGACAGTGGTGGGTGTGGCCTATGTTATATAAACAGATGCAGTGGTGGGTGTGGCCTACCTTATATAAAGAGTTGCAGTGGTGGGTGTGGCCTACCTTATATAAAGAGTTGCAGTGGTGGGTGTGGCCTTCATTGGGGGTGGGGCCTGTATACCAAGGGTTACCGCAGGTGGGAAGAGGATTCATCAGGTGCAAACACTTTCTCTGACCCAATCAATGACAGTGGTGGGTGTGGCCTTCATTGGGGGTGGGGCCTGTATACCAAGGGTTACCGCAGGTGGGAAGAGGATTCATCAGGTGCAAACACTTTCTCTGACCCAATCAATGACAGTGGTGGGTGTGGCCTTCATTGGGGGTGGGGCCTGTATACCAAGGGTTACCGCAGGTGGGAAGAGGATTCATCAGGTGCAAACACTTTCTCTGACCCAATGAATGACAGTGGTGGGTGTGGCCTTCATTGGGGGTGGGGCCTGTATACCAAGGGTTACCGCAGGTGGGAAGAGGATTCATCAGGTGCAAACACTTTCTCTGACCCAATCAATGACAGTGGTGGGTGTGGCCTTCATTGGGGGTGGGGCCTGTATACCAAGGGTTACCGCAGGTGGGAAGAGGATTCATCAGGTGCAAACACTTTCTCTGACCCAATGAATGACAGTGGTGGGTGTGGCCTTCATTGGGGGTGGGGCCTGTATACCAAGGGTTACCGCAGGTGGGAAGAGGATTCATCAGGTGCAAACACTTTCTCTGACCCAATCAATGACAGTGGTGGGTGTGGCCTTCATTGGGGGTGGGGCCTGTATACCAAGGGTTACCGCAGGTGGGAAGAGGATTCATCAGGTGCAAACACTTTCTCTGACCCAATGAATGACAGTGGTGGGTGTGGCCTATGTTATATAAACAGATGCAGTGGTGGGTGTGGCCTACCTTATATAAAGAGTTGCAGTGGTGGGTGTGGCCTACCTTATATAAAGAGTTGCAGTGGTGGGTGTGGCCTTCATTGGGGGTGGGGCCTGTATACCAAGGGTTACCGCAGGTGGGAAGAGGATTCATCAGGTGCAAACACTTTGTCTGACCCAATGAATGACAGTGGTGGGTGTGGCCTATGTTATATAAACAGATGCAGTGGTGGGTGTGGCCTACCTTATATAAAGAGTTGCAGTGGTGGGTGTGGCCTACCTTATATAAAGAGTTGCAGTGGTGGGTGTGGCCTTCACTGGGGGTGGGGCCTGTATACCAAGGGTTACCACAGGTGGGAAGAGGATTCATCAGGTGCAAACACTTTCTCTGACCCAATGAATGACAGTGGTGGATGTGGCCTTCATTGGGGGTGGGGCCTGTATACCAAGGGTTACCGCAGGTGGGAAGAGGATTCATCAGGTGCAAACACTTTCTCTGACCCAATCAATGACAGTGGTGGGTGTGGCCTTCATTGGGGGTGGGGCCTGTATACCAAGGGTTACCACAGGTGGGAAGAGGATTCATCAGGTGCAAAAACTTTCTCTGACCCAATGAATGACAGTGGTGGATATGGCCTATGTTATATAAAGAGTTGCAGTGGTGGGTGTGGCCTACCTTATATATAGAGATGCTGTGGTGGGTGTGGCCTATGTTATATAAAGAGTTGCAGTGGTGGGTGTGGCCTACCTTATATAAAGAGTTGTAGTGGTGGGTGTGGCCTACCTTATATAAGGAGATGCAGTGGTGGGTGTGGCCTACCTTATATATAGAGATGCAGTGGTGGGTGTGGCCTACCTTATATAAAGAATTGTAGTGGTGGGTGTGGCCTATGTTATATAAACAGATGCAGTAGTGGGTGTGGCCTACCTTATATAAAGAGTTGTAGTGGTGGGTGTGGCCTACCTTATATAAAGAGTTGTAGTGGTGGGTGTGGCCTATGTTATATAAACAGATGCAGTAATGGGTGTGGCCTACCTTATATAAAGAGTTGCAGTAGTGGCTGATTATTTCCTTGTACAGGCACATTATTTCTGCAATTCCTTATCTGTGGTGGTTTGGGGGGGAGGAAGAGATATTGTGGTGAATTGCCCCAGGCCACACTCACGCTGTGTTTGGGGGGGGAAGAGTTATTGTGGTGAATTGCCCCAGGTCACAGTCACGCTGTGTTTGGGGGGGGGAGGAAGAGATATTGTGGTGAATTGCCCCCCAGGTCACACTCAGGCTGTGTTTGGGGGGGGGAACATTGTGGTGAATTGCCCCAGGTCACACTCACGCTGTGTTTGGGGGGGGGAAGAGATATTGTGGTGAGTTGCCCCAGGCCACACTCACGCTGTGTTTGGGGGGGGACATTGTGGTGAATTGCCCCAGGCCACACTCACGCTGTGTTTCGGGGGGGGGAAGAGATATTGTGGTGAATTGCCCCAGGCCACACTCACGCTGTGTTTCGGGGGGGGGGAAGAGATATTGTGGTGAATTGCCCCAGGTCACACTCACGCTGTGTTTGGGGGGGAGGAAGAGATATTGTGGTGAATTGCCCCAGGTCACACTCACGCTGTGTGTTGATGTGGGCTGTAAATGTTTTGCATGTTCTTCCTTCTAAGGTGTGTTTGTGTGTTATTGTACAATGATTGTGTTTATTATCTTTGCATTGTAATCCTAACACATGTCCATCGCTCTGCTCTTCCAAGTTTGCTTTATTTAGAATGAAATGCAGTTTTCAGACAAACCTGATGAGAAATGTATGTGTGGGGGATTTGGGGAGGGGGGAGGTGTTTATATTTTGGCACGTATGTATTTTTATATTGATATTTTGATCTGCAGCCAGTTTTGTGGATAGATAAGCCTACTATGTGATTTATAATAACTGTTTGTTTCCTGCTGTAACCTGTGAAAGCAGTTCATTAGAAGTAGGTGAATTGGCTCCTGTCTAATTGGCCCTAGTATGTGTATGTATGAATGTGAGTTAGGGACCTTAGATTGTACGCCCCTTGAGGGTTAGGGACCTTAGATTGTACACCCCTTGAGGGTTAGGGACCTTAGATTGTACGCCCCTTGAGGGTTAGGGACCTTAGATTGTACGCCCCTTGAGGGTTAGGGACCTTAGATTGTACGCCCCTTGAGGGTTAGGGACCTTAGATTGTACACTCCTTGAGGGTTAGGGACCTTAGATTGTACACCCCTTGAGGGTTAGGGACCTTAGATTGTACACCCCTTGAGGGTTAGGGACCTTAGATTGTACACCCCTTGAGGGTTAGGGACCTTAGATTGTACACCCCTTGAGGGTTAGGGACCTTAGATTGTACACCCCTTGAGGGTTAGGGACCTTAGATTGTACACTCCTTGAGGGTTAGGGACCTTAGATTGTACACCCCTTGAGGGTTAGGGACCTTAGATTGTACACCCCTTGAGGGTTAGGGACCTTAGATTGTACGCCCCTTGAGGGTTAGGGACCTTAGATTGTACGCCCCTTGAGGGTTAGGGACCTTAGATTGTACGCCCCTTGAGGGTTAGGGACCTTAGATTGTACGCCCCTTGAGGGTTAGGGACCTTAGATTGTACGCCCCTTGAGGGTTAGGGACCTTAGATTGTACACCCCTTGAGGGTTAGGGACCTTAGATTGTACGCCCCTTGAGGGTTAGGGACCTTAGATTGTACGCCCCTTGAGGGTTAGGGACCTTAGATTGTACGCCCCTTGAGGGTTAGGGACCTTAGATTGTACGCCCCTTGAGGGTTAGGGACCTTAGATTGTACGCCCCTTGAGGGTTAGGGACGGCGCTATAGAAGTACCTGAAATAAATAAATAGGTATAATCTTTTAGATTGTAAGCTCTTATGAGCAGGACCGTAAAAAGTGTTTAAAGGCTCATCAATCCCACAGCTTAATCTTTAATGTGCACCTGTATGGAGATCCCTCTTTGGATGTGATGATCCCTCTGCACGGTGCTGGACCGGTGGATGCCTAATTGGAGGAGCAGCATCTGCTGCAGCTATATAACCCAGGCAGGATTTTTAATTTTTTTTCAAAATCTTGTGATAAAAATTAGATCTGCAAAATACCGTGCCTCTGATCAAATACTTTGGGGTGTCTACTTTCTAAAAAAGGGTCATTTGGGAGGTGTGTGAACTTTCCTGGCAATTCAGGACCTTTGAAACTGGGATAGGTAGTAAGGAAGCTAAATATGACCTTTGAAAGCCTGAAGGTGGTCATTAGATTTTGGACCCCCTTACGTGGCTAGGCTTCCAAAAATGCTCTCACATGTGGTATCCCCAGGAGAAGTAGCAGAATGTGTGTTGGGGGTGTAATTCCACATATATCCATGTCTTGTGAGAGAAATATCTCATCTTTGACAACTTTGTAAAAAAAAAATGTTTTTTGTAATTTTCCATAACATTTGTGGCAAAACATAAAATCTTCCATGCACTCAACATGCCTCTCTGCAAATACCTTGTGGGGTCTACTGTGCAAAAAAGGAGTCACCCCACGTCCCATGTACAAGGGGCCTAAGAGATACCGTCAGCTTGTGTCCCATTCCATCAGACTCCTAGAACTGGAAGAGGACATTTTTGGGGGGATGTTGTAGAAGAACCCAGACCACGGTATTGTGCGGTGAAAATATCATCCAACTTTATTCATCATATACATGTGACACTTTAACAACAGAAGGAAAGAGATAGATTGTTTACATTTCAAGGATCTATTTATACCATTTATATCATCTATGCTAAGAAACTGATTAACATATGACACGCCCCTCATTAATACCAGCCCCGCCCACTTATGTAACCCTCTAAACATCCAAATCCCTGTAACTTCCCAGAAGACACTTTCATCTTTTATCCATAACAAGCTGATTGGGTACAAGAGAACCCCGAGCCCCTCCTGCTCATTCCCACACAAGTCCATGTCACCATCTACAAGGTGAGAGGACCTGAAGGAGAACAAGACCATGACCACCAGGACCATCGCCTGACTGAAGCCATGCTCACATTTCTTTCTAATGCTGCTTCTATGGTCTACTCAGATACAGATTTGGCAGATGTACATTCGTGTCTTCAAGGAGCTGATCAAACATGATCTGTGCTTGACTATCTTTTTTGGGGACCAGAGGTGACATTAGGGGTCTGATAGACCTCTTGTGTTTCATTAAAGAGGATCTGTGACCAGCAATATGTTATCACATGCGAGGCTATTAACCCCCTATATGGCAATAATAAAGTTCAGAGAAAGAAAAGTGTAAAGTAACACACTGTAAATGAAAAAACACACAAAACACATTTTAAAGCCCCCATGTGACAGGAGTCACTTTGGGTGGGGGGCCCATGGAACACAGCCCTCTTTGGAGGGGTGGGGAGACCCCTGTGTCAGCTCCTCATATCCCTATTATGTGTAAGTCACCCTGTGCTTGTTAGGGGTACAGGGTGAAATGTTCTAATATTGGTGTGGGGGTTGTTCATTGTTTACTGCCATGTGGTCCCATTGTTCTATTGTGTGTCTTGCTTGGGAGCAAACTATTATGGGATGTATGTGTTTGTATAGTGGCTTGGTGGGGGGTGTTTCCAGCAGCCCTCCTGATGAGTCTGTCTGTTGGTGTGTGTCTCTTGTTGCCAAGTATAGATTGCCCCGCCCTGTGTCATTCTGCAGGAACATTACAGAGCAGCGTTGTCA
This sequence comes from Staurois parvus, assembly GCF_062004578.1. NCBI lineage: Eukaryota > Metazoa > Chordata > Amphibia > Anura > Ranidae > Staurois > Staurois parvus. Next base: position 16,856 of record NW_028318876.1, read on the forward strand.
CCCTGTACAGGGAAGTGTTAGATTATAAGACACACAACAAGTAAAGCCCAACTTCAGCTAACGCTTCTACAGCAGTTACAGCAACAGGTTCTCTATAAGGTCCAACCCCCCATATGAATGACAACTGACAGTTGTGAGCACCCCCAGCAGTGTTATAGGATTTGCCCCAATCCCTCCAACTGCCATTTTTGCCAAAATGCTTGGCCTTCTACAGGAAGTAGAAAAAAACGATCTACTGGGAAAATCAACAAATAATGTTACAAGGGGAGACTAGGAAAAACAAAAACTGCTATGCGAATGGCAGAATGCACCATATACGGGCAGCACAGTGGCTAAATGGCTAGCACTTCCGCCTGGCAGTACTAGGGTCATTGGTTCGAATCCCAGCCACGGCACCTCCTGCCTGGAGTTTGCATGTTGTCCCTGTGCCTGTGTGGGTTTCCTCTGGGTTCTCCAGTTTCCTCCCACACTCCAAAGACATGCTGGTAGGTTCATTGGCTTCTGTCTAAATTGGCCCTGGTATGTGTGTGTATGAATGTAAGGTAGGGACCTTAGATTGTACGCCCCTTGAGGGTTAGGGACTGAAGTGAATGTACAATATATATGTAAAGTGCTGCATAAATTAACGGCACTATATAAGTACCTGAAATAAATGTATGTAATGATTGATTTTACCCATGGTACTGCCAATGTCCTAACGTTTCCAGAGACAAGAAGTGCTCTTTGCAAACTTTACCCCAAAGAGAGACCTCCTTTCATAGTCATGAAATTGAACCCCAATTGGAGGAGTTTCAGTCCCCAGAAGTGGCGGGAATATGACCGCACGTGTAGAACTTTGTAAATTCAGATCTCTTGCAGTTGTGCTGTGTTAATATTCTAAGGAGATGAGTAATATCTGGACAGAAGAAGAAGACAACAAGGACATCCATTCTTCACCTGATGGTATCCCTGAGTCTTTCAGCAAAACCAGATGGAACACAAGTGGGCAGCTGAACTTAAATGGTACTGTTGAATGCATCCAATAAACAGCAGAAAATCAGTGTTGGAAGCCTTCTGGCCGCTTAGGGAGTTTCTTTTTCACTGACCAGAGACTTCTCCCTGGATGGGGTCCAAGCTACAGACCTGCCTGCAAAGCTGTCATCTATAAGAGGAGATGAAACATGGAAAGGAAGCATTGATAATGCTTGAATGTATCAGTGTTGGTCATGTATTAGCTCAGGATCTGGCAATGAAGAAAACATTTGGAACACATCTCAGTTGGTGAATGATGAAAATGCAGTACATGTTTAGTCAAAGCTCCTTAAAAAATAAAGATGAGAACCAAGAGGGAAACAGCTCAGTCATTGGTGCTTATCTAAAAAAAAGTCAAAAGGTAAAATATTCACAGACCTTCTAGTTGTGTTTCTGATGGACATAATCACTAAACACAATGCACTCAGTCATTACATTCCAGTTTGTTTTTTAGAGTAACATTTTATCTGTTCACTTCTTCTCTAGCTTGTGGGGTGACATTGGGGCTGTGAAACTAATGGGACACTGGACACTACTTTAATATCCCCTTTCATCTCTGCAGCTGAAATTTGTGAAACCTTTGATGTTAGATTAGCCAGGCATTAACTGTAAAAGCTTTGTCACATTCAAAACACCGATATGGCTTCTCTCCAGTTTGAATCCTCTGGTGTCTGATAAGATGTGACTTCTGTGTAAAAGCTTTATCACATTCAGAACACTGATATGGCTTCTCTCCAGTGTGAATCCTCTGGTGTGCAATAAGATAGGACTTCTTTGCAAAAGCTTTGTCACATTCAGAACACTGATATGGCTTCTCTCCAGTGTGAATCCTCTGGTGTATGATGAGCTCTGACTTCCCTGTAAAAGCTTTCTCACATTCAGAACATTGATATGACTTCTCTCCAGTGTGAATCCTCTGGTGTCTGATAACGTTTGACTTCGATGTAAAAGCTTTGCCACAATTAGAACACTGATATGGCTTCTCTACAGTGATATATTTTGCCTCCATTGTCACATCCAGAACACTGAAAACACTTCTCTGTTGACCTCTGAGGCTGGATCAATGTTGAAGAGGATCCAAAACCTTTATGACTTAGAACGTGGATCTGACTTGTGTCCTGTGTGAATCCTCCAGTGAACTGCAATTAAGACTTTCAGTCAATTAGGACACCCATATGGCTTGTTTCCATGTGACTTAGTTGTATTCAGGAAGATCAACAAGACCGAAAACTTGGTTCACCCATCCACCTGCATAAAAAATAAATATCAGAATTCTATATAAAAGGACTAAATAAAGGTTCTGTTAATTATTAAAAATGTATCTTATACATACAAAGCATATGTACAGCATTATAGAAATGTTTAATCAAATAGATTTTATTAATAAAGTTTCTAAGTGCGCACAGTATTCCCAACATTCAGCCCAGACAATGGAGTCATACATTCTCACGTATAGGCGGTTGTGGCACTGTTACAGATCATACAGAACAATAACTTGCTTTGTCTATGGTGTCACTTTTACCTTTTATAAACAAATGAACAGAGAAAAGAAGAAACAACTTAGAACAATTCAGCTGTACACGGCAAGTAACTCCCCCCCCATACATAGATAGCTGACACCGATCAATGAGGCCCGTGTCTACCCCAAGTATGGGTCTGTAAAGTAGTTACCTAGTAGGAGGATGGAACTGGTTTGGTCCTTTTTTTGTGGATAAAAGTTAAACCTGTAAAGTCTCTGAAGACTTACCTGGGGGGAGCAAGACCCAGAATATCCAGCCAGTTCTGCCAGAGACATACAGTATCTCACAGAAGTGAGCCCCCCCCTCACATTTTTGTAAATATTTGATTCTCTCTTTTCATGTGACAACACTGAAGAAATGACACTTTGTTACAATGTGACGTAGTCAGTGTACAGCTTGTATAACATGGAAATTTGCTGTCCCCTCAAAATAACTCAACACACCGCCATTCATGTCTAAACCGAAGGCAACAAAAGTGAGTCCCCCCCCTAAGTGACAAGGTCCAAATTGGGCCCAATTAGCCATTTTCCCTCCCCGGAGTCATGTGACTTGTTTGTGTTACAAGGTCTCCCCAGCTTCTCACCCCTCCCCTATACACATCCCTCCTCAGCTTCTCACCCCTCCCCTATACACATCCCTCCTAGCTTCTCACCCCTCCCCCATACACATCCCTCCTCAGCTTCTCACCCCTCCCCCATACACATCCCTCCAAGCTTCTCACCCCTCCCCTATACACATCCCTCCAAGCTTCTCACCCCTCCCCTATACACATCCCTCCAAGCTTCTCACCCCTCCCCTATACACATCCCTCCCAGCTTCTCACCCCTCCCCTATACACATCCCTCCTCAGCTTCTCACCCCTCCCCCATACACATCCCTCCTCAGCTTCTCACCCCTCCCCCATACACATCCCTCCTAGCTTCTCACCCCTCCCCTATACACATCCCTCCTCAGCTTCTCACCCCTCCCCTATACACATCCCTCCCCAGCTTCTCACCCCTCCCCTATACACATCCCTCCCAGCTTCTCTCCCCTCCCCTATACACATCCCTCCTCAGCTTCTCACCCCTCCCCCATACACATCCCTCCCAGCTTCTCACCCCTCCCCCATACACATCCCTCCCCAGCTTCTCACCCCTCCCCTATACACATCCCTCCCAGCTTCTCACCCCTCCCCCATACACATCCCTCCCCAGCTTCTCGCCCCTCCCCCATACACATCCCTCCTCAGCTTCTCGCCCCTCCCCTATACACATCCCTCCTCAGCTTCTCGCCCCTCCCCCATACACATCCCTCCCCAGCTTCTCGCCCCTCCCCTATACACATCCCTCCCAGCTTCTCGCCCCTCCCCTATACACATCCCTCCCAGCTTCTCACCCCTCCCCTATACACATCCCTCCCAGCTTCTCACCCCTCCCCTATACACATCCCTCCTCAGCTTCTCACCCCTCCCCTATACACATCCCTCCAAGCTTCTCAAACCTCCCTCATACATATCCTCTCCCAGCTTTTAACCCCTTCCCCATATATATCCCTTCCCAGCTTCTCACCCCCTCCCCCATACACATCCCTTCTGGGCTTCTCACCCCTCCCCCATACACATCCCTCTTTAACTTCTCACCCCTCCCCAGCTTCTTACCCATCCCCCATACATATCTTCCTTAGCTTCTCACCCCTCCCCCATACACAACTGTAACAGAACCGACCCAGACTGCGCTTGAAAACTTCCATCAGAATACCACTTCCCCATCCGGACACCGACCACAGCCGATCATACAAGACTAGACGACACCAGTCCTGAAGTAAACCAGGAGGTAGACTACTTTATTTGAACACAGATACAAGATATATACACTCAGGGGAACAATCCCCCCCTCCCTGCATAATGACCCTGGGGCGGGGCAATCTACATTTAGTAACAAGAGACACAAAAGGTATTCAAACTTCACACCAGCAGACAGTCCCATCAGGAGGGAGGGCCGCTGGAGACACCCCTTCCCCCACCAACCAATACACACAAACACATACATCCAATAATAGTTTGCTCCCAAGCCAGACAAACAATAGAACAATGGGATGCAATCACATGGCATTAAACAATGAAAACTCCTCCACCCCACCTATACATGTCTACACAATATCAGGACATCTCTGTCAAGGTGTTACCTTTCCTCAGGGCTTGTGCTGCTCCATGTGCTGGCATCCATCTTAGGTGTCTGCAAAGCATTGTGGGATCCTTTATGCTTTCAGCCCCCTGTGGCTCCTCCCTCAAGAGGTGGCGGCTTATCACATATAAGTCTGCTGTTTGTAGCTGTCCATTGCATTTGTGTCCTGTCTGTTGCATAGCAGCAAGCTCCTGTTTAGTTTCTCATTGCTCTCCTGGATACCGACTCGGCTTTGGCAAGACTCCTTCCTGGCTTCTGACGGTACGGTATTCGATGTGCCTGCTCACTCCGCCTCTGCTGCTAAGCTACTCATGTCCATGCATCAGGGTTCACGAACCGTTGCCGAGTACGCCATAGAATTTTGTACCCTGGCAGCAGAGGTGGGTTGGAACAATGAGGCTCTGGTGGCTGCTTTCTCTCATATGCGTTGAAGGACGAGATTGCAGCCAAAGAACTGCCTGTGGAGCTCGAAGCACTCATTTCCTTCCTAATCCTGATTGACACCAGGCTCAGGGAGAGGCCTTCACTTAAGGAGTGCCTGCGGAGGCCTCCTAACAGATTGGCACCTACGTTTTCTGTCCCACTAATTCCTCCCTCTCCTCCCACGCCTCCTGGGGATGGCTTGTCTGGCGGTGAGCCCATGCAGCTGGAGTTTGCTCGCCTTTCTGAGGGGGAGCAGGCATTTCGGCATCGGGAGGGTCGCTGCCTGCACTGTGGTCTCGGTGGGCATTTTCGACAGTCCTGTCCGGTCCTTCCGGGAAACGCTCGCACCTGAGATCCTGTTGGGGGCAGATCTTGGGTGGAGTTTCCTTGTCCCCGGTTTCCCATAAAGATAAACCGCTAATCACCGTTGTCCTCTCTTGGGCGGAAGGCTCGGTGACGGCCCAGGCATTGGTAGACTCTGGTGCTGGCGAGTTGTTTATGGACAGTTAGTTTGCTGCTCAGTACTCCGTTCCTCTACAGGCTCGAGTTACTCCATTGGTCCTCAAGGCGATAGATGGCAGGCCTCTGCAACTGCCGCAGGTTACCCACGACACCCTGCTGGTTGAAGTAGCTATTGGGGCTGTTCACAGGGAGTTGGCCTGTTTCTAGGTAATTTCTTCCCCGCACTACTCCGTGGTTTTGGGATATCCCTGGCTTCAGAAGCACAATCCGACCTTTGATTGGTAGTCGGCTGAGATTCTCTCGTGGTCTCCACAGTGTGGGGCCGGTTGCATACGTGGACCTGTTAAGGTGTTGTGTGCCTCCTCGGACTCTGTGTTGCCTACTGACTATGGGGAGTACCTGGACGTGTTTGACAAGGTGTGCGCCGGTGCTCTGCCTCCTCATCGTCCATACGATTGTGCCATAACCTTACAACCCGGTGCCACTCCTCCACGTGGCAGGGTGTATCCTCTTTCGGTTGTGGATAATCAGACCATGGAGGAGTACGTTGCGGATGAGCTTTCCCGGGGGCACATTCGCAAGTCTACTTCTCCAGCAGGAGCTGGCTTTTTCTTCGTGAAAAAGAAGGGCGGTGAGTTGAGGCCTTGCATTGATTTTAGGGGTCTCAATCGAATCACGATTAAGAATGCTTACCCAATTCTGTTGATTACCGAGTTGTTCGACCGCCTCAAGGGAGCAACGGTCTTTACTAAACTCGACCTTAGGGCTGCGTACAACCTCGTACGGATCAAGGAGGGCGACGACTGGAAGACCGCGTTCAGCACCAGAATCGGCCACTATGAATCCCTGGTTATGCCCTTCGGGTTGTGTAACGCTCCCGCGGTCTTTCAGGAGTTCATTAATGATGTCTTTCGTGACTTGTTGCAGCAGTGCGTGGTGGTTTACTTGGACAACATCCTGGTTTACTCTGCGTCCATGGAGTCTCATATTCAGGATGTTAAGCGGCTGCAACAATTACGTGAGAACAAGCTTTTCTGTAAACTCGAGAAGTGTGAATTTCACCGATCCCAGGTTGCCTTTTTGGGCGACATCATTTCCGCCATGGGATTTTCCATGGACCCTCAGAAAGTTTTGGCGGTTCTGCAGTGCCCTTGTTCCAGTGGTCTTCGGTCCATTCAGCGCTTTTTGGGATTCCCCAACTATTATTGAAAGTTTATCAGGAACTTCTCCACGCTGGCCAATCCTCTCTCAGATTTGTCCATGAAGGGTAGTAATCCCGATTGGTCATCCGAGGCCATCTTAGCTTTTGAAGCTCTGAAATCCGCCTTCACTTCGGCTCCGATACTGTCTCATCCCAATCCTGGGTTGCCTTTTGTCCTCGAGGTTGATGCTTCTGAGACGGGAGTAGGCGCCCTCTTGTCTCAGCGTCGGTCACCTGATGGACCCCTACTTTCCTGTGGGTTCTACTCCAGGAAGCTTTCCTCTGCAGAATGCAACTACCAGATTGGAGACAGGGAGTTGTTGGCCATTATTCAGGCTCTCAAGGAATGGAGGCACCTGCTCCAGGGTTCTGCGGTTCCGGTCTTCATTCTCACTGACCACAAGAACCTGACGTATCTCTCGGAAGGTAAGAGGTTGACGCCCCATCAGGCCAGATGGACTCTGTTCTTGTCGCATTTTAACTATGTGGTCTCCTTTTTGTCTGGCTCCAAGAATGTCAGGGCTGATGCCTTGTTGCGGCAATACTCTAAGCTGTCTCGGGAGGACTCTGAGCCGACCTCGGTCATACCTCCGGATCAGATCCTTGCTGCCATTCGTACCAGCCTGACTTCTCCCCTTTGGGAGCAGATTTTGGTGGCTCAAACTGATGCTCCCTCTGAGAGACCGGCTGGTAGATGTTTTGTACCTGAGGGATTGTGCACCCGCTTGCTGAGTACCTACCATAATTCCAAGACTGCCGGTCATCCAGGGAGGAACCAGTTGTCCTGGGTCATTTCTCGTTTATTCTGGTGGCCATCTCTCCGTTCCGACATCGCCTCATATGTAGCGGCATGTTCTGTCTGTGCCCAGAATAAATCTCCTCGGCATCTTCCATTGGGCCTTCTGCAACCCATTCCCAATGGGGAGCATCCCTGGTCACACCTGGGCATGGATTTTACTGTAGACCTCCCTGCGTCTTGAGGCCATACGGTCATTCTTATGGTCATTGATCGTTTCTCCAAGATGTGCCATTGTGTCCCGTTCAAGAAATTGCTGACTGCGCAAGAACTGGCTACGATTTTCGCAAGGGAGATCTTTCGCTTGCATGGGTTGCCGAAGGTGATTGTCTCGGACCGTGGGAGCCAGTTTGTTTCCAGGTTCTGGCGTGCATTCTGCTCCCAGTTGGGTATCAAGCTCTCTTTCTCTTCGGTCTACCACCCCCCCATTGGACTGCGGAGTGTTCCAACCAGGCCCTGGAACAATTCCTTCGCTGCTATATATCAGACCATCAAGACAATTGGGTCGATCTCCTGCCATGGGCAGAGTTTGCGAGGAACTCGGCTGTCAACTCCTCCTCCGGGATGTCTCCCTTCATGGCCAACTATGGGTTCCAACCCGCTGTATTGCCCGAGTTGTTCTCGCCACAGGACATTCCAGCTGTGGATAACCACTTTCCTCCTGGGGGCAGATCCAGAGGTCCTTGAGGGACTCAGCTCAGCGCCAGAAGCTCCAGGCTGACCGTAGACGGTTGCCCACTCCTTCTTACCAGGTCAGAGATCGGGTGTGGTTGTCCACTCGTAACCTCAATCTGTGGGTGCCCGCACAGAAACTGGCTCCCCGTTTTGTTGGTCCTTTCCTCATTCTCCGCAGGGTGAACCCGGTTGCCTATGCCCTTGCTCTTCCTCCTGGGATGCGTATCTCCAATGTCTTCCACGTATCCCTGTTGAAGCCTCTAGTCTGTAATTTCTTTACTGCCTCTCCGCCTCGGCCTCGTCCTATCCGGGTCGACGGTCATCAGGAGTATGAGGTGAGCCGCATCCTGGACTCTCGGTTGGTCCGAGGTCGGGTGCAGTTCCTGGTCCATTGGCGTGGTTATGGTCCCGAGGAGCGTTCCTGGGTTCCTTCAGCGGATGTTCATGCTCCTGCCCTCCTCCGCACTTTTCACGCCCGCTTTCCCCAGAAGCCCTATGTTGAGCCGGGGAGGGGCCCTTGAGGAGGAGGTACTGTCAAGGTCCTACCTTTCCTCAGGGCTTGTGCTGCTCCATGTGCTGGCATCCATCTTAGGTGTCTGCAAATCATTGTGGGATCCTTCATGCTTTCAGCCCCCTGCGGCTCCTCCCCCAGAAGGTGGCGGCTTATCACATATAAGTCTGCTGTTTGTAGCTGTCCATTGCATTTGTGTCCTGTCTGTTGCACAGCAGCAACCTCTTGTTTAGTTTCTCATTGCTCTCCTGGATACCGACTCGGCTTTGGCAAGACTCCTTCCTGGCTCCTGATCCGGGCTCTGGCGACCATCCTTCCTGGCTTCTGACCCCGGCTCTGGCGATCATCCTTCCTGGCTTCTGACCACGGCTCTGGCGATCATCCTTCCTGGCTTCTGACCACGGCTCTGGCGATCATCCTTCCTGGCTTCTGACCACGGCTCTGGCGATCATCCTTCCTGGCTTCTGACCCCGGCTCTGGCGACCATCCTTCCTGGCTACTGTTCTACCAAGTCATCCGCTGTTGCTGTTGGACTTGCAGACTCTGTCTTGTTTTTGTATAATAAACCTACCTTTAATTGCACCTCCTTGTGTGTCTGGCTCCTCGCTCCCTGACACTCTCACCCTGCACCCCCAACAGGCACAGGGAGAGGGATATGGGGTGTTGAGACAGGGGTCTCCCCACCTCTCCAAAGTGAGCTGGGCTCAATGGGCCCCGCACCCAAAGTGACTCCCGTCACAAAAGTCCTCCTTAACATCTCACCCCTTCCACATACACATCCCTCCCCAGCTTCTCACCCCTCCCCCATACACATACACATTTTTCCCCCCAACTTCTCACCCCTCCACCATTTGCATCCCTCCCCAACTTCTCACCCCTTCCCCATACAAATCCCTCCTCAGCTTTTCACCTCTCCCCCATACACATCCCTCCCAAACTTCTCACCCCTCCCCCATACACATCCCTCCCAAACTTCTCACCCCTCCCGCATACACATTCCTCCCAGCTTCTCACCCTTCCCCCATACACATTTTTCCCCCAACTTCCCACCCCTACCAAGCTTCTCGCCCCTCCCCCATACACATCCATCCCCATCTTCTCACCCCTCCCCCATACACATCAATCCACATCTTCTCACCCCTCCCTCCAAGTTTCTCACCTCTCCCCCATACAAATCCCCTCACAGCTTCTCACCCTTCCCCCATACACATCTCTCCCAGCTTCTCACCCTTCCCCCATACACATACATAGCCCTCCAAGTTTCTCACCCCTCCCCCATACACATCTGTGACGGGGGTCATTTTGGGTGGAGGTGGGGAGACCCCTGTCTCAGTTCCCCATATCCCTCTTATGTGTAAATCATCCTGTGCCTGTTAGGGGTACAGGGTGATCTGTCCTAATATTGTGTGGGGGTTGTTGACTGTTTAATGACATGTGGCTGCATCCCATTGTTCTGTTGTTTGTATGGCTTGGGAGCAAAATATTATGGGATGTATGTGTTTGTGTGTATTAGTTTATTAGCTTAGTGGGGGGGGGGGTCTCCAGCAGCCCTCCCCCCTGATGGGACTGTCTGCTGGTGTGAAGTTTTAATACCTGTGTGTCTCTTGTTACTAAATGTAGATTGACCCGCCATGTATGTGTTTATGTGTATTGGCTTGGTGGGGGAGGTGTCTCCAGCAGTCCTCTCTCCTGATGGGACTGTCTGCTGGTGTCTCTTGTTACTAAATGTAGATTGCCCCACCCAGGGTCATTATGCAAGGAGGGGGGATTGTCCCCTGAGTGTATATATCTTGTATCTGTGTTCAAATCAAAAAGTCTACCTCCTGGTTTACTTCAGGACTGGTGTCGTCTAGTCTTGTATGGTCGGCTGTGGTGTCCGTGGTCAGTGTTCGGAGGGGGAAGTGGTAGTCTAACGGAAGTACTCAAGCGCAGTCTGGGTCGGTTCCGTTACATTGGTGGCAAGGTTGTGCTTCCTGGCTGTGAACACGTCCAAACCACTACCGGGATTCAAGATCAGGAAAGTAGATGTTGGTCACCCCAGTGGAGATGTGGACCTGGCATCAGAGTTCCCGGGGCTGCTGCGGATTGTTCTTGCATCATACCCCAGGACTGTGTCTGCGGATGAGTACTTGGAGCTCAGGCAGTGGATTTGGGAGGTGCTTTGGAGAGGAACCCTCCAGGTTGCTGGTATGTACAAGGACAAGCGCTATCCAACCCCAGGGGAACGGGCCAGGAACCATCGGAAGTTACGGATGCCATTCCTGGGAGAGCGACCCCAGGAGCAATGGGTGACTGAGTTGGACAGGCTGGTCCAGCAGGAGACAAAGCTGGACAACCGATATTGGGCTCTGCAATGGCATGCAGAGCAGAAATATTTAGGAGTGACAAAAGAAAGATCTCCGGAGGGATATGACTTTGGTGGTCCTGGATTGCTGTGGGAGAGCCTTACAGATCATTTTGTGATTGGCAATGAAGGAGAACCTACCCTTGAGGACCTGCGAGAAGACAGAGAGGCTATGTTCAGTCTCACAGGAGTCTCAGAGCTTGAACCAGATCTGGAATACCTACTGATGAAAGAACAGGATCTGGAAAGGGCATACAGGCAACTGCTAAAACATGTTCAGCAGCATGCCCAAGAATCGGCAGTGGAAATTCCAGAGATTGCCATCCTCAAACCTGAAGTGCTAACAAAAGGGCAGAGCTCTGCTAGCCTCTGCCCAGCACTGGTAACATCTTCTGGGTTCCATGGATAGGAGATGGTGAACCCCTATCCCCAGACACCAGTTCCAGAAACTGGGGACTTGATTGACTTTTCTGCTGAGGAGGAACCAGCCGGCATGCCTCCAGCAGAAGAGCTGGCATCAGGGCATGGCGTGGTTGACCTCTGCCCACAACAATCAGCACCGCAGGAGCTACAGGAAGAGGATGCAATCGGCACCTCACAACGGCAGTTTGAGCTGATGACCGTGGATGGGACTTCGGTCTCCACTGACACAACCCCAGAAAAGGGTCTGGCATTGGGACAGGAGGATGTCAGCCTTACTTTGCAAACACTGGGGGGTGTCCATCAAGTCAAAGTGGATGAGACTACAGTCACCACAGGGATGCTGGGCAGTCGGCCCAGATCCCCCACAGCATGATGGAGTCGGCCCAGATCCCCCACAGCATGATGGAGTCGCCCAGATCCCCAACAGCATGATGGAGCCGGCCCAGCCACCCTGTCTTCTCACCAGTGGCTGAGAGAACATCAGGTAGAAGAACCAGTCCATACTTCTTCCCAGCGGCGGGTATGTTCTACGAGAGAGGCAGAGGTTGGCTCGGTGTGTAATGCTTTGTGTGGGACAATTTATTTGGGGTACTGTGTCGGTGCTGCATTGGGGGACTGGAGGTACCGACTAACTTCAGAGTCAACCCGTTTGGGGTCTCCTCCTGTGTTAGTCCCCTGCCAAAAGGTGCGATATATGATGGGAGTGACTTTGGGTGCGGGGCCCATGGAACACAGCCCCCTTTGGAGAGGTGGGGAGACCCCTTTCTCAGCTCCCCATATCCCTCTTATGTGTAAGTCACCCTGTGCCTGTTATGGGTACAGGGGGATCTGTCCTAATATTGTGTAGACATGTCTAGGAGACAGGTGGGGTGGGGGGGTTGTGGATTGTTTGGTGTTGTGTGGTTGCATCCCAATGTTCTATTGTCTGTCTGGTTTGGGAGCAAACGTTTATGGGATGTGTGTGTTTATGTGTATTAGCTTAGTGGGGGGGGGTCTCCAGCAGCCCTCCCTCCTGATGGGACTGTCTGCTGGTGTGAAGTTTGAATACCTGCGTGTTTCTTGTTACTAAATGTAGATTGCCCCGCCCCAGGGTCATTATGCAGGGAGGGGGGATTGTCTGCGGTGTGTATATCTTGTATCTGTGTTCAAATAAAGTAGTCTACCTCCTGGTTTACTTCAGGACTGGTGTCGTCTGGTCTTGTATGGTCGGCTGTGGTGTCCGTGGTCGGTGTTCGGAGGGGGAAGCGGTATTCTAATGAAAGTAGTTAAGCGCAGTCTGGGGTCGGTTCAGTTACATCCCCAAAAAGACTTGCAGCTGGAATTGCAGCCAAAGGGGGTCCTACAAAGTACTGACTCCGGGGGGCCGAATACAAATGCCGCCACACTTTTCACAGGTTTATTGGTCACAAATGTTGGAAACCATTTCTCATTTTCCTTCCACTTCACAATTATGTGCCACTTTGTGTCCATCACATCCAATCCCGATAAATACAATGTAACATGACAACATGGGGGGGCATTTCAAGGCACTGTAATGTGTATTGCTATCATGTAAAGGACCAATAGCCTCCTGTATGATGGCATATAGGTGACAGGTTCTCTTTATGGAGACCCCCGGGGTCTATTAGACTCTGGATGTCTCCTGTCTACTCCACTGCAGATGATGGAACACAGACCGCCTTCCATCAGCTGCTTCCCCGGCACTGATCCCGGAGAATGACAGCTCCAGTCCAGGAAGTGATGTCATCCACGTCATACATGTCACTTCCTGGTCTGTGTACAGGAGGTCCGCTGAGCTCCCGCCACCCTTCCCAGTGACACCCACCATGACAGCACCGGGCTCTGCTGTCCCACATGGTGTAATGGGGGGAGGGGCACATCTCAGTGGTGGGTGTGGGAATGATAGGTGGCTTTACAGCCACTTGTATCACTTCCACATGACAGCCGACATTCGGAATTACTAAAGTCCTCACACTCCCAGCTGTATAACGGTGGGCACTGTGGGGGAAAAACACGTCTGCAGCATTGATACCAATCCAAATCTCCAGCAAGTGGCTGCAGATTCAAATATAACCGCCCCCCATCCTGACACCCTAGGATGTACAGGAGAGGAGTACGGAGGTATGACAGTGATGGGTATGTACAGGAGAGGAGTACGGAGGTATGACAGTGATGGGTATGTACAGGAGAGGAGTACGGAGGTATGACAGTGATGGGTATGTACAGGAGAGGAGTGTGGAGGTATGACAGTGATCGGTATGTACAGGAGAGGAGTACGGAGGTATGACAGTGATCGGTATGTACAGGAGAGGAGTACGGAGGTATGACAGTGATGGGTATGTACAGGAGAGGAGTACGGAGGTATGACAGTGATGGGTATGTACAGGAGAGGAGTACGGAGGTATGACAGTGATGGGTATGTACAGGAGAGGAGTACGGAGGTATGACAGTGATGGGTATGTACAGGAGAGGAGTACGGAGGTATGACAGTGATGGGTATGTACAGGAGAGGAGTACGGAGGTATGACAGTGATGGTTATGTACAGGAGAGGAGTACGGAGGTATGACAGTGATGGGTATGTACAGGAGAGGAGTACGGAGGTATGACAGTGATCGGTATGTACAGGAGAGGAGTGTGGCGGGTATGACAGTGATGGGTATGTACAGGAGAGGAGTGTGGAGGTATGACAGTGATCGGTATGTACAGGAGAGGAGTACGGAGGTATGACAGTGATCGGTATGTACAGGAGAGGAGTACGGAGGTATGACAGTGATGGGTATGTACAGGAGAGGAGTACGGAGGTATGACAGTGATGGGTATGTACAGGAGAGGAGTACGGAGGTATGACAGTGATGGGTATGTACAGGAGAGGAGTACGGAGGTATGACAGTGATCGGTATGTACAGGAGAGGAGTACGGAGGTATGACAGTTATGGGTATGTACAGGAGAGGAGTACGGAGGTATGACAGTGATGGGTATGTACAGGAGAGGAGTGTGGAGGTATGACAGTGATGGGTATGTACAGGAGAGGAGTACGGAGGTGTGACAGTGATCGGTATGTACAGGAGAGGAGTACGGAGGTATGACAGTGATGGGTATGTACAGGAGAGGAGTACGGAGGTATGACAGTGATGGGTATGTACAGGAGAGGAGTACGGAGGTATGACAGTGATGGGTATGTACAGGAGAGGAGTACGGAGGTATGACAGTGATGGGTATGTACAGGAGAGGAGTACGGAGGTATGACAGTGATCGGTATGTACAGGAGAGGAGTACGGAGGTATGACAGTGATGGGTATGTACAGGAGAGGAGTACGGAGGTATGACAGTGATGGGTATGTACAGGAGAGGAGTACGGAGGTATGACAGTGATGGGTATGTACAGGAGAGGAGTACGGAGGTATGACAGTGATGGGTATGTACAGGAGAGGAGTACGGAGGTATGACAGTGATGGGTATGTACAGGAGAGGAGTACGGAGGTATGACAGTGATCGGTATGTACAGGAGAGGAGTACGGAGGTATGACAGTGATCGGTATGTACAGGAGAGGAGTACGGAGGTATGACAGTGATCGGTATGTACAGGAGAGGAGTACGGAGGTATGACAGTGATGGGTATGTACAGGAGAGGAGTATGGAGGTATGACAGTGATGGGTATGTACAGGAGAGGAGTACGGAGGTATGACAGTGATCGGTATGTACAGGAGAGGAGTACGGAGGTATGACAGTGATCGGTATGTACAGGAGAGGAGTACGGAGGTATGACAGTGATGGGTATGTACAGGAGAGGAGTACGGAGGTATGACAGTGATCGGTATGTACAGGAGAGGAGTACGGAGGTATGACAGTGATGGGTATGTACAGGAGAGGAGTATGGAGGTATGACAGTGATGGGTATGTACAGGAGAGGAGTGTGGGGGGTATGACAGTGATGGGTATGTACAGGAGAGTACGGAGGTATGACAGTGATGGGTATGTACAGGAGAGGAGTACGGAGGTATGACAGTGATGGGTATGTACAGGAGAGGAGTACGGAGGTATGACAGTGATGGGTATGTACAGGAGAGGAGTACGGAGGTATGACAGTGATGGGTATGTACAAGAGAGGAGTACGGAGGTATGACAGTGATGGGTATGTACAGGAGAGGAGTACGGAGGTATGACAGTGATGGGTATGTACAGGAGAGGAGTACGGAGGTATGACAGTGATGGGTATGTACAGGAGAGGAGTACGGAGGTATGACAGTGATGGGTATGTACAGGAGAGAAGTACGGAGGTATGACAGTGATGGGTATGTACAGGAGAGGAGTACGGAGGTATGACAGTGATGGGTATGTACAGGAGAGGAGTACGGAGGTATGACAGTGATGGGTATGTACAGGAGAGGAGTACGGAGGTATGACAGTGATGGTTATGTACAGGAGAGGAGTACGGAGGTATGACAGTGATGGGTATGTACAGGAGAGGAGTACGGAGGTATGACAGTGATGGGTATGTACAGGAGAGGAGTACGGAGGTATGACAGTGATTGGTATGTACAGGAGAGGAGTACGGAGGTATGACGGTTCCCAGGGAGGAGTATCTCAGGAAGGGTCTATACTCCACCATAACTCTGGTTCTCGGAGTGTCAGGTCCCAGCGGGTTCTCCTGGTGTCTCTCCTGTTATTCTGTCTCGGACACATCAGAGGAACATGGTGGGAGATCGGCCTGAATGTCCTTCCTAGGAGGGAATACCGGAGCCATTCTGAGGCCCATTTAATGGCCGGCAATGAGGAGGAAACCAACACTGAGAAGTAGATGCTGAGATATATATATATACATGTATACACGCAGATCATCTATAGCCGGGACCAGGAATAGGAGATTCACCTGACTTACCCGTGTGCTCTGACATGGAGAAGATCCCATGCTGGCCCTATGGTGGCCGTGTGTTCAGGATGGAGACCGACAATCACAGGACCTTCTGGAAGCCGATCTAAAATGGCTGAGAGGAGGAAAGTGTTCCCGGGACAGGAAGTGATACAGGACAGGAAGTGACACAGACAGGAAGTGACCCAGACAGGAAATGACACCTGACAGATTCATACAGAGGGTGCAGTGTGGAGAGCAGACACTAGATGGTGCTGGCCCAAAAAAAGCTGAATATCATAAAACAACAGGATAAAAAGCTGAAAAACAAAAGACGATGGCGGATCGAACCCTTCTATTATCAATGAAACACAGTTATCACATCACAGTGGATTAGATCTCCCTCCTTCATTTTGTTGTAGCCCTCCTGTCCCTCCTCCAGCAGCCATTTTCCCTTAGTCTGATATCAATGTTCTCGCAGTTATACACATCACATTGCAGTGGATTAGATCTCCCTCCTCCATTCTGTTGTAGCCCGCCTGTCCCTCCTCCGGCGGCCATTTTCCCTTAGTCTAATACAATGTTCGTACAGTTATCACATTACAGTGGATTAGATCTCCCTCCTCCATTCTGTTGTAGCCCGCCTGTCCCTCCTCCGGCGGCCATTTTCCCTTAGTCTGATATGAATGCTGGCACATTTTGTCCCCTGATATCAGACATTAGCCGGGTGATTGTATACACACAGCGGGCAGATCTCAATCAATGTCACCCACTAGTCTATACTGTCACGGGGTTGGCCAGCCAATCATGTGGCTCCTATTCTGTCCTTCCAATGACCATTCCTAGTACATAGGACTCATCTTCCATACTACATTCATGATACAACAAGATGGAAACTCCCAATATACAGAGAAAATCTCCCATAAAATACATAGAAATCACATCTGCCCTAAAGGGCCATAAACATAAGAAGATTGCCCCCGACGCCCCCAGATTCATCTACAATACTAGCCAAGGTGTCATTGGTCCCCCTAATACACGGATAGTACCCCAATCCTGCATTCATACATGTGACAATACACCATGGATTCCTCCCGCTCTATATTATGTCTCCATACAAATCAGTCGCCATCCAATCCATCCATCTCACAAAATCTCCAATACCCAGCAAATGTTTCCGTCTCCTCCTAGTAATAACCATGTGATCTCCATGAGAATAAAGCGCCAATTTGTGTCCTTATCCCCTCCCCCTACGCAGGATGTACACCCCTTCATGGCCATGCCTCTTTCTGTAACTGACAATTGCGCGGTCGTGCAACGCTGCACCCAAACTAAATATCCGTCCTTTCTTCACACAAATAGAGCTTTCTGTCGGTGGGATGTCATCACCTGCGCGCTTTTTATTTTTCACGCTATAAACAAAGGAAGACCGAAAATTTAGAAGAAAAATGATATTTTGTACTTTCAGCTATAAAATATATAAAGTAACCTCAAAGTTAGTTATAAATTTCACCAAAATGTCTCCCGCTCCATGTTTATGGGAAAAGGACCCCAATAAGTGGGTATTGATTGCTGTGTGTGACCGTTATATCGTCTGCAGACTATGGGGAGATCATGGAATTCATGACTTTTTTTTGCTATACAGCACTGCACTAGTTTAACTGACAATTGCGCGGTCGTGCAATACGATACATAAATGAAATGTATGCACTTTTTTCACACAAATAGAGCTTTTTTTTGGTATTTGATCTCCTGTGCGCTTCTTATTTTTGGTGCTATAAACAAAAACAGTTTTGAAATTAAAAAAAAAAACAATTTGTGATGGGAGTCACTTTGGGTGAGGAGAGGTGGGGAGACCCCTGTCTGAGCTCCCCATATCCCTTGTATGTGTAAGTCACCCTGTGCCTGTTAGGGGTGCAGGGTGATCTGTCCTAATATTGGGGGGGGGGGGTTGTTCATTGTTTAATGCCATGTGATTGCATCCCATTGTTCTATTGTGTGTCTTGCTTGGGAGCATACTATTATGGGATGAATGTGTTTGTGTATTGGCTTGGTGGGGGGGGGGGTTCCTCCAGCAGCCCTCCCTCCTCCTGGGTAATACAGTACAGTTGGAGGGATAATACAATGTACAGTAAAGGAAATGCGTATTTGCTCCCCCCTGATGGTGAATGTTCGCCCCTCACACAGAAATGATCGGTCTAACAATGGAATGTTCGCCCCTCACACAGAAATGATCGGTCTAACAATGGAATGTTCGCCCCTCACACAGAAATGATCGGTCTAACAATGGAATGTTCGCCCCTCACACAGAAATGATCGGTCTAACAATGGAATGTTCGCCCCTCACACAGAAACGATCGGTCTAACAATGGAATGTTCCCCCTCACACAGAAATGATCGGTCTAACAATGGAATGTTCGCCCCTCACACAGAAATGATCGGTCTAACAATGGAATGTTCGGTGTAACACTGAGAAACGGAATACAACAACAAATTCAGCAGAAATGCGTCTAACAAATGATGACGGATCTGCATGTTCATGAGGGAAAGAAGGATTTGATCCCCTTCACAAAACATGACTTAGTACTTGGTGGCCAATCCCTTGTTGGCCATCACAGAGGTCAGATGTTTCCTGGAGTTGGCCCCCAGGTTCGCACACATCTCAGGAGGGATTTTGGCCCACTCCTCTTGGCAGATCCTCTCCAAGTCATTAAGGTTTGGTGGCTGACGTTTGGCAACTCGAACTTTCAGCTCCCTCCACAGATTTTCAATTGGATGAAGGTCTTGTAACTGGCTAGGCCCCTCCAGGACCTTAATGTGCTTCTTCTTGAGCCGCTCCTTTGTTGCCTTGGCCGTGTGTTTTGGGTCATTGTCAGGCTGGAACACCCATCCACCACCCATTTTCAATGCCCTGGCTGAGGGAAGAAGGTTCTCACCCAAGATTTGATGGTACATTGCCCCGTCTATCATCCCTTTGATGCGGTGTAGTTGTCCTGTCCCCTTAGCAGAAAAACACCCCCAAAGCAGAATGTTTCCACCACCATGTTTCACAGTCGGGATGGTGTTCTTGGGGTCATAGGTAGCATTCCTCCTCCTCCAAACATGGCGAGTTGAGTTGATCCCAAAGAGCTGGATTTTGGTCTCCTCTGACCACAACACTTCCCACCAGTCCTCCTCGGCATCATTCAGATGTTCAGTGGCAGACTTCAGACGGGCCTGGACATGGGCTTTCTTGAGCAGAGGGACCGTGCGGGCACTGCAGGATTTCAGTCCTTGTCGGCGTAGTGTGTTACCAATTGTTTTCTTGGTGACTGTGGTCCCAGCTGCCTGGAGATCATTGACAAGATCCTCACGTGTAGTTCTGGGATGATTCCTCACTGTTCTCATGATCATTGACACTCCACGAGGTGAGATCTTGCATGGTGCACCAGACCTAGGGAGACTGACACTTGTTTTGTGTTTCTTCCATTTGTGAATGATTGCACCAACTGTTGTCACCTTCTCACCAAGCTGCTTGGCCATAGTTTGGTAGCCCAGTCCAGCCTTGTGTAGGTCTACCATCTTGTCCCTGACATCCTTGGACAGCTCTTTGGTCTTTGCCATGGTGGAGAGTTTGGAATCTGATGGTTTGATGGCTCATGTGGACAGGTGTCTTTTTTACAGGGAACACAATGAGATTAGCAGCACTCCCTTTAAGGGACTGCTTCTAATCTCAGCTTGTTACCTGTATGAGAGACACCTGGGAGCCAGAAATCCTGCTGAATGATAGGGGATCAAATCCTTCTTTCCCTCATGAACATGCAGATCCGTCATCATTTGTTAGACGCATTTCTGCTGAATTTGTTGTTGTATTCTGTCTCTCAGTGTTACACCGAACATTCCATTGTTAGACCGATCATTTCTGTGTGAGGGGCGAACATTCCATTGTTAGACCGATCGTTTCTGTGTGAGGGGCGAACATTCCATTGTTAGACCGATCATTTCTGTGTGAGGGGCGAACATTCCATTGTTAGACCGATCATTTCTGTGTGAGGGGCGAACATTCCATTGTTAGACCGATCATTTCTGTGTGAGGGGCGAACATTCCATTGTTAGACCGATCATTTCTGTGTGAGGGGTGAACATTCCATTGTTAGACCGATCGTTTCTGTGTGAGGGGCGAACATTCCATTGTTAGACCGATCATTTCTGTGTGAGGGGCGAACATTCCATTGTTAGACCGATCATTTCTGTGTGAGGGGCGAACATTCAGCATCAGCCGGGGAGCAAATACGCATTTCCTGCACTGTATGGGGGATTATAATGTTTCTCTCTTAGGACGTCCTGTGTGAAAAGTTCTCCATCAGCTGATTGTTTTTGATCTTCCCTATACTGCCCCTCCCCCCATAGTGACACCACATTGCCCCCCCATGGTTCCTTTCCTCCCACCCCAGTGTCCCCCCTGTACCCCCTTCCATGGCCCCCCTTCTTTCCTGATCTCTCCAGAAGTTTCTCCTTCAGCTTCTTGTCTGTGTCCGTTCTTGTAGCTCAGAGAGGGGAAGGGGGTGTCCTCCATGTTCTTGTAGCTCAGAGAGGGGAAGGGGGTGTCCTTCATGTTCTTGTAGCTCAGAGAGGGGGTGTCCTTCCTGTTCTTGTAGCTCAGAGAGGGGGAGGGGTGTCCTCCATGTTCTTGCAGCTCAGTGAAGGGGAGTGGTTTCCTTCATATTCTTGTAGCTCAGAGAGGGGGAGGGGTGTCCTTCATGTTCTTGTAGCTCAGAGAGGGGGAGGGGTGTCCTCCATGTTCTTGTAGCTCAGAGAGGGGGAGGGGTGTCCTCCATATTCTGGTAGCTCAGAGAGGGGGAGGGGTGTAACATAAAAGTAGGAGTAGGGTAGTTGAGCTGTGATCCCAGTGGAAGCCATGGTTGTCACACGGGGTGGAGGAGCCATCCCTACTGTGTCTATGACTTTCTTTGATCCAATCTGAAAGTCAAGTGACAGAAGTGGGCGGAGCAGATCCAACCAATGAAGGAGGCCGTGTGGATAGTATGCAGCCAGTTACAGCAGGTAACAATGTTTCAGCTGGACTCTGAGATACGGGACCTGAGGATGTCCTAGCTCTTCCAGGATTGGGGCGTTGTGAGGATGTGGTCACAAAGGAAGCCACAGTTATCACAGGGGTGGGGTGGGAGGAGTCACCTCTGTGCTACCTACAGCTTGTGTTGCTTTGCCCCTAGGATCCAGAAACAAAGTGAGAGAAGTGGGCGGAGCAGATGCCACTAACATACTGTCGGGTACTGACCTGGGGGAGTTGGTAGCCCAAAACAAGCCAAAGTCAACCCCTCTGAGGTCTACATCTCCACCTGAGGCCCCAGATTCATGTAACGTACTGTTGGCTGATTCAGTGCGCATTGAGAATTCTGGGGAGGGTCAGGGGGTGAATGACCATGTACCGGGTCCTGGCCCTAGTGGCTCTCTGAAGTCAAGGCCTGGGGAAGAACCTAAAACCACAACAGACTCTGAAATGACAATGTTTTGTGTGATGTAAAATATCATGACGTGTGCAGTGCAGACCCTCCCTCTGTTGCAGTGAGGACCCTCAGCGCCCACCAGTCATCCTCACACTGGCCCCTGCCCACTGCTACAGAGGAACTGTCTGAAGAGGGAGCTGATCAGTTCAGGTCAGACCCCTCTGAACCTGGCCCAGAGAGCCTGAGGTCTCCTCAGAATGTTGTCCACCTGGCACCTGTGGCAGATAGCTCTGAGTCCCTTGAGGCTGTAAAAATTGATGGCAGGAGAGAAGGATCTCGGGGTTCTGGCTGAAGGACCACCAGCAGTGGATGGCAGGATGAGGATGTACAGGCAACAGGAATTAGTTTTTTTACCCATTTGTAAAGAAATAGAATGTTCTTCTGAAGTACCTGGTGAAGAGGCACATTGTGTTTCA
This sequence comes from Staurois parvus, assembly GCF_062004578.1. Classification (NCBI taxonomy): domain Eukaryota; kingdom Metazoa; phylum Chordata; class Amphibia; order Anura; family Ranidae; genus Staurois; species Staurois parvus. The sequence goes on from NW_028318876.1 coordinate 39,162, forward strand.
GTAAGTCCTGGTATAGACCCGTATTGTGTGCCTCTATCCCCTTGTGGGAGGAAGTTTTCTTTTGTCTGCTCCCCTGTTCCCACAGATACCAGTACTGCCATTTTGGATCCTGGACTGTGGAGCACAGAGGAGGGACCACACGGTGAGGGTTTAAATCTGACTCTACTCCCTCAGCAGCTGCGGCTGACGGCACTGAGTTTCCAGAGGTGGATATATTTGATGCCAGCCCAGAGGAGCTCAGGTGTTGTGCCAACAGAAGGTCGGCTAAGGACGGGGTAGAAGTGAGTGACGTGGGTCGGAACACAACCCCTGGTGTGTGACGTGGGTCAGAGGACAACCCCTGGTGCTTGACGTGGGTCAGAGGACAAGCCCTGGTGCTTGATGTGGGTCAGAGGACAACCCCTGGTGTGTGACGTGGGTCAGAGGACAACCCCTGGTGCTTGATGTGGGTCAGAGGACAACCCCTGGTGTGTGACGTGGGTCAGAGGAAAACCCCTGGTGTGTGACGTGGGTCAGAGGACAACCCCTGGTGTGTGACGTGGGTCAGAGGACAACCCCTGGTGCTTGACGTGGGTCAGAGGAAAACCCCTGGTGTGTGACGTGGGTCGGAGGACAACCCCTGGTGTGTGACGTGGGTCGGAGGGCAACCCCTGGTGCTTGACGTGGGTCAGAGGACAAGCCCTGGTGTGTGACGTGGGTCAGAGGACAAGCCCTGGTGTGTGACGTGGGTCGGAGGACAAGCCCTGGTGTGTGACGTGGGTCAGAGGACAAGCCCTGGTGTGTGACGTGGGTCGGAGGACAACCCCTGGTGTGTGACGTGGGTCGGAGGACAACCCCTGGTGTGTGACGTGGGTCGGAGGACAACCCCTGGTGTGTGACGTGGGTCGGAGGGAAACCCCTGGTGTGTGACGTGGGTCGGAGGACAAGCCCTGGTGTGTGACGTGGGTCAGAGGACAAGCCCTGGTGTGTGCCGTGGGTCAGAGGACAAGCCCTGGTGTGTGACGTGGGTCGGAGGACAAGCCCTGGTGTGTGACGTGGGTCGGAGGACAAGCCCTGGTGTGTGACGTGGGTCGGAGGAAAACCCCTGGTGTGTGACGTGGGTCGGAGGACAAGCCCTGGTGTGTGACGTGGGTCGGAGGACAAGCCCTGGTGTGTGACGTGGGTCGGAGGACAACCCCTGGTGTGTGACGTGGGTCGGAGGACAACCCCTGGTGTGTGACGTGGGTCAGAGGACAACCCCTGGTGTATGACGTGGGTCGGAGGAAAACCCCTGGTGTGTGACGTGGGTCGGAGGACAAGCCCTGGTATGTGACGTGGGTCGGAGGACAACCCCTGGTGTGTGACGTGGGTCGGAGGACAAGCCCTGGTGTGTGACGTGGGTCGGAGGACAACCCCTGGTGTGTGACGTGGGTCGGAGGACAAGCCCTGGTATGTGACGTGGGTCGGAGGACAACCCCTGGTATGTGACGTGGGTCGGAGGACAAGCCCTGGTGTGTGACGTGGGTCGGAGGACAAGCCCTGGTGTGTGACGTGGGTCAGAGGACAACCCCTGGTGTGTGACGTGGGTCAGAGGACAACCCCTGGTGTGTGACGTGGGTCGGAGGACAACCCTTGGTGGAATCCTTTCTCCTGTCTCTTTCCCCTCTGTCACCAGTCGAGGGTGCTGCCAGTGCAGACTCATTTCTGTGTGTTGCAGAGGGAAGTCTACAGGATGTTGGGGCAAATTCAGCCCAATCAGTGTCTTCCACCTCAGGAGCTGCAGCTGACATCACTGAGGACTTCCAGGCTGATAGGTTTGAGGTTGGCCCGGAGGAGCTCAGGTGTTGTGCTGACAGACATCCTGCTGAGGAGGACAGAGTAGAAGGGTGTGGCACGGGTCAGAGGATGACTTCTGGTGGAATAAAGTCTTCTGTGGATTTATCCTTTGTCCCCACAGCTATGAGTATCATGATTGAGGATTCATTGCTGTGCACAGCAGAGGAAGGTCCGCAGGATGATGGGGGAACATTGACCGATCACCCAGGAACGACCTTATGCCAGGCTCAAACATCTGGGTGCGGTAACTAATAGAGACCCACCAGGTGACCATGGCCAGGGGATGAAGATGATGACAGCACACAATGACAGGTTTGCCTGTACCCTTCCAGTAGGTAGTCGGTGGCCAGTGGATGAAGTGGATCTGCAGGGCGATCTGCTGGCCACTTCTGATCCAGACCCTTTAGGATCACTCAGAGATAGCTAGTCGCCGTGGGCGTGTGTTGTATCCGGGACACAGCGCAGCTCACCTCGTCACTAATAGCAACAACCCGCTCACCGCTCTGTCCTCTGATTGATTTTTCTTTGTTATTTTCATTTTCATCCTTTTACTGTTTTGGTTCCCCAACAGTTCAGTGCGGACAGCATGGAGTCCCAGCGGGGGTTGTGCTTTGTCCTTTTTCTGTGTTCCTTTCACACATTTCCCCTTTTTTCTCTTCTTTTATCAATTTTTGTTTTTATATTTTGTTTATCTAATTGGACCATCTAGTGTCTGCTCTCCATACTGCACCCTCTGTATTATCAGTCTGGAGTCACTTCCTCTCTGTGTCACTTCCTGTGTGTGTCACTTCCTGTCTGTGTCACTTCCGGGTAATGTCACTTCCTGTCTGTGTCACTTCCTGTCTGTCACTTCCTGCTCATGTCACTTCCTGTCTGTGTCACTTCCTGTCTGTGTCACTTCCTGTCTGTGTCACTTCCTGTCCCGGGAACACTTTCCTCCTCTCAGCCATTTTAGATCGGCTTCCAGAAGGTCCTGTGATTGTCGGTCTCCATCCTGAACACACGGCCACCATAGGGCCAGCATGGGATCTTCTCCATGTCAGAGCACACGGGTAAGTCAGGTGGATCTCCTATTCCTGGTCCCGGCTCCTGTCCCGGCTATAGACGATCTGCGTGTATACATGTATATATATATCTCAGCATCTACTTCTCAGTGTTGGTTTCCTCCTCATTGCCGGTCATTAAATGGGCCTCAGAATGGCTCCGGTATTCCCTCCTAGGAAGGACATTCAGGCCGATCTCCCACCATGTTATTATACAGGATGGATATGGCGCCAACAGTCTGTGCAGCACTGTACAATATAAGGGGGGCGGTACAATTACAGTACATTTCAGTGCAGAAGGGATAGGAGGGCCCGGCCCGTGGAGCTTACAATCTAGAGGAAGGGGGAGGTGGTACAGAAGGTGATGGCTGTGGGGGATGGTCTGGTGGAGGTGACACAAGTACAGTTCTTAGGTGGGGGTGGGGTAGGCTTCCCTGAATAAGTGAGTTTACAAAGATCACCTAAAGGCAGACAGGGTGGGGGCTGACCGGACATACTGGGGTAGGGAGTTCCAGAGGATGGGAGAGGCTCTGGAGGTGAGCGAGGGAGGAGGTGATGAGGGAACCAGAGAGGAAGATGCCTTGGGAGGAGCGGGCGATGTGGGCAATATCTGCGGATGAGGTTGGTGATGTAGTCGGGGGCGGGGTTGTGGATGGCTTTGTAAGCTGTGGTTAGTATTCTGAATTTTATACATTGGGTTAGTGGAGGCCAATGATGGGAATGGCAGAGGGGGGTGGAGGACACTGAGCGAAGGCCGGTGGAGGGATTGGCAGAGAGGGGTGGAGGACACTGAATGGAGGCCAGTGGAGGGATTGGCAGAGAGGGGTGGAGGACACTGAGTGGTGGTCAGTGGAGGGATTGGCAGAGAGGGGTGGAGGACACTGAGTGGAGGTCAGTGGAGGGAATGACAGAGGGGGGTGGAGGACACTGAGTGGAGGTCAGTGGAGGTATTGGCAGAGAGGGGTGGAGGACACTGAGAGGAGGCCAGTGGAGGGATTGGCAGAGGGGGGTGGAGGACACTGAGTGGAGGCCAGTGGAGGGATTGGCAGAGAGGGGTGGAAGACACTGAGTGGAGGCCAGTGGAGGGAATGACAGAGGGGGGTGGAGGACACTGAGTGGAGGGATTGGCAGAGAGGGGGTGGGGGACACTGAATGGAGGCCAGTGGAGGGATTGGTGTAGAGGGGTGGAGGACACTGAGTGGAGGCCAGTGGAGGGATTGGTGTAGAGGGGTGGAGGACACTGAGCGGAGGTCAGTGGAGGGATTGGCAGAGAGGGGTGGAGGGTGTATATGGGGAGGGGTGAGAAGATGGGAGGGATGTGTGTGGGGGAGGGGTGAGAAGCTGGGAGGGGTGTGTGTGGGGGAGGGGTGAGAAGCTGGGAGGGGTGTGTGTGGGGGAGGGGTGAGAAGCTGGGAGGGGTGTGTGTGGGGGAGGGGTGAGAAGCTGGGAGGGGTATGTGTGGGGGAGGGGTGAGAAGCTGGGAGGGGTGTGTGTGGGGGAGGGGTGAGAAGCTGGGAGGGATGTGTGTGGGGGAGGGGTGAGAAGATGGGAGGGATGTGTGTGGGGGAGGGGTGAGAAGATGGGAGGGATTTGTGTGGGGGAGGGGTGAGAAGATGGGAGGGATGTGTGTGGGGGAGGGGTGAGAAGATGGGAGGGATGTGTGTGGGGGAGGGGTGAAAAGCTGGGAGGGGTGTGTGTGGGGGAGGGGTGAGAAGCTGGGAGGGATGTGTATGGAGGAGGGGTGAGAAGCTGGGGAGGGATGTGTATGGGGGAGGGGTATGTATGGGGGAGGTGTGAGAAGCCATGGACGGGTATGTATGGGGGAGGGGTGAGAAGCTGGGGATGGGTATGCATGGGGGAGGGGTGAGAAGCTCGGGATAGGTATGTATGGGAGGGGTGAGAAGCCGGGGGCAGGTATGTATGGGGGAGGGGCGAGAAGTCGGGGACGGGTATGTATGGGGGAGGGGTGAGAAGCCGGAGGCAGGTATGTATGGGGGAGGGGCGAGAAGCCAAGGATGGGTTTGTATGGGGGAGGGGTGAGAAGCCAAGGATGGGTATGTATTGGGGAGGGGTGAGAAGCCAAGGATGGGTATGTATGGGGGAGGGGTGAGAAGCCAAGGATGGGTATGTATGGGGGAGGGGTGAGAAGCCAAGGAGGGGTATGTATGGGGGAGGGGTGAGAACCCAAGGATGGGTATGTATGCGGGAGGGGTGAGAAGCCAAGGACGGGTATGTATGGGGGAGGGGTGAGAAGCCAAGGACGGGTATGTATGGGGGAGGGGTGAGAAGCCAAGGACGGGTATGTATGGGGGAGGGGTGAGAAGCCAAGGATGGGTATGTATGGGGGAGGGGTGAGAAGCCAAGGACGGGTATGTATGGGGGAGGGGTGAGATGTCGGGGATGGGTATGTATGTGGGAGGGGTGAGAAGCCGGGGATGGGTGAGAAGTCTGGAATGGGTATGTATGGGGGAGGGGTGAGAAGCCAAGGATGGGTATGTATGGGGGAGGGGGTGTAAGGACTCATTGGGCTCATTCCCAGCACACAGCCCATGGTATTGTGTGTAGAATGCGTGTTCTCTGGTGTGCAGTGGGGGGGGGGCGCTGTTGTGCGGTGTAATGAGGTGTTAGGACACAGGGCGGAGCTTGCTTTCCTCTATAGAATGCTGTGGGCGGGGCTCTGTGTCATATCATACAAGGTGTGGGGACGCTCTGCACACACAATACAACCTCACATTGGTTTTTTGGAACGGGATGGAAGTCAGAGAACATCGGGAACATGGCCTTGTTCAGCTCCCATACACTAGGACAATCTCCTGCCAACATTCTCCCTGGAAGATCCTTCCATCCATTCTCCAATCATTAGTGACATCCAATAGAAGGGGACTTCTGACAGCAGTGAGAAGATGATGGAAGACGTTTCCGGAATGAAGACGTTTCCAGCAGTGAGAAGATGATGGAAGACGTTTCCGGAATGAAGACGTTTCCAGCAGTGAGAAGATGATGGAAGACGTTTCCGGAATGAAGACGTTTCCAGCAGTGAGAAGATGATGGAAGACGTTTCCGGAATGAAGACGTTTCCAGCAGTGAGAAGATGATGGAAGACGTTTCCGGAATGAAGACTTTTCCAGCAGTGAGAAGATGATGGAAGACGTTTCCGGAATGAAGACGTTTCCAGCAGTGAGAAGATGAATGAAGACGTTTCCGGAATGAAGACATTTCTAGCAGTGAGAAGATGATGGAAGACGTTTCCGGAATGAAGACTTTTCCAGCAGTGAGAAGATGATGGAAGACGTTTCCGGAATGAAGACATTTCTAGCAGTGAGAAGATGATGGAAGACGTTTCCGGAATGAAGACGTTTCCAGCAGTGAGAAGATGATGGAAGACGTTTCTGGAATGAAGACGTTTCCAGCAGTGAGAAGATGATGGAAGACGTTTCCGGAATGAAGACATTTCTAGCAGTGAGAAGATGATGGAAGACGTTTCCGGAATGAAGACGTTTCTAGCAGTGAGAAGATGATGGAAGACGTTTCCGGAATGAAGACATTTCTAGCAGTGAATGAGGTTTCATTCAGGAAAGTCCATTCATTCCAAAACAAAGGTTTTCCCCAGGAAATGAGAAGGACATTGGTCATGTCATCCGAGGTACTGATGACAATTGTCACATGAATGTTTGTACGGACGGTCATTGGAAAACCTACTAGTGTATGGCCAGATGGACTGTTGGTGTGAATGAGCCCTAAAGGTGACCATACACGATACAATCTGATTGTACAATCTCCTTTACATCCGCCATCACCTCCATAGTACAAGGATCTGCCCCATTCCATACAGACTGATGGGGTGTCTGGGGGTCCTCCTATTACATCGTTTGGGGAAAGTAAAAAGAAATAGTTTTCTGTTCCAGAACCCCCCAATATGTACCTTGTCACCCCTCCTATGTTCCCTGCATTGCCCCTCCCCCCATAGTGATCCCACATTGTCCTCCATAGTTCCTCCCCTTCATTATTATGACCCCACATTGTCCTCCATAGTTCCTCCCCTCCATTATGATGACCCCACATTGTCCTCCATAGTTCTCCCCTCCATTATGATGACCCCACATCGTCCTCCATAGTTCCTCCCCTCCATTATGATGACCTTCCCATTTTCCTCCATAGTTCCTCCCCTCCATTATGATGACCCCACATCGTCCTCCATAGTTCCTCCCCTCCATTATGATGACCTTCCCATTTTCCTCCATAGTTCCTTCCCCCCATTATGATGACCCCACGTTGTCCTCCATAATTCTCCCCTCCATTATGATGACCCCACGTTGTCCTCCATAGTTCTCCCCTCCATTCTGATGACCCCACGTTGTCCTCCATAGTTCCTTCCCTCCATTATGATGACCCCACGTTGTCCTCCATAATTCTCCCCTCCATTATGATGACCCCACGTTGTCCTCCATAGTTCTCCTCTCCATTCTGATGACCCCACGTTGTCCTCCATAGTTCCTTCCCTCCATTATGATGACCCCACGTTGTCCTCCATAGTTCCTTCCCTCCATTATGATGACCCCACATCGTCCTCCATAGTTCCTCCCCTCCATTATGATGACCCCACGTTGTCCTCCATAGTTCCTCCCCTCCATTATGATGACCCCACTTTGTCCTCCATAGTTCCTTCCCTCCATTATGATGACCCCACATCGTCTTCCATAGTTCCTCCCCTTCATTATTATGATCCCACATCATCCTCCATAGTTCCTCCCCTTCATTATGATGATCCACTATTGTCCTCCATAGTTCCTTCCCCCCCATTATATTAACCCCCATTGTCCTCCATAGTTCCTCCCCTCCATTATGATGACCCCCCCATTGTCCACCATAGTTCCTCCCCTCCATTATGATGATCCCCCATTGTCCTCCATAGTTCCTCCCCTCCATTATGATGACCCCACGTTGTCCTCCATAGTTCCTCCCCTCCATTATGATGATCCCCCATTGTCCTCCACAGTTCCTCCCCTCCATTATGATGACCCCACATTGTCCTCCACAGTTCCTCCCCTCCATTATGAGTGACCCCACATTGTCCTCCATAGTTCCTCCCCTCCATTATGATGACCCCCACATTGTCCTCCACAGTTCCTCCCCTCCATTATGATGACCCCATATTGTCCTCCACAGTTCCTCCCCTCCATTATGATGACCCCACATTGTCCTCCATAGTTCCTCCCCTCCATTATGATGACCCCCACATTGTCCTCCACAGTTCCTCCCCTCCATTATGATGACCCCACATTGTCCTCCATAGTTCCTCCCCTCCATTATGATGACCCCCCACATTATCCTCCATAGTTCCTTCCCTCCATTATGATGACCCTACTTTGCCCTCCATAGTTCCTCTCTCCTTTTCTTTTAATGACACCACATTGCCCCACCATGGTACCCCCCCACTTAGTGACACCACATTGCCCCCCCACTTAGTGACACAACATTGCCCCCCCATGGTTCCCCTCTTTCCCTTCAATAGCTGCTGTGACCCCAGTAGTCTCCCTCTATGGCTTCTTCCATCCTGATCTCTCCAGACATTTCTTCTTCAGCTTCTTGTCTGTCTCCGACTGCAGCTCCATGTAAGAGGGGGAGGGGTGTCCTCTAGTGCAGGAAAAGATGGGGGAGGGGTGTCTTCTGTGGGGGGGAGAGGGGGTGTCTTCAGTGGAGGAGATGGAGGTTTTCTTGGGGGGAAATAACACCAGATTTAAATCCTCCTGAGAAGTTCCTGAGAAGACAAGGGTCATTGGGGTGACATGGCAGAACTTTAGCTGAACATTAGACAGCACCGCGTATTCCAAGGGGGCTAGGAGGCCAACTGAACCCAGCTTTGTTTGCGGACAGGGAGGAGTCCAATGGTCTGTTTGTGGACAGGGAGGAGTCCAATGGTCTGTTTGCACAAGTCCTGAACAAAAGCTCCATTGTTCTCATTTCCCAAGAAGGAAGAAGCTGCTCTGGCTGTACAGATCACACAGGTGGAGTCTACACTGCAGTCTGCATTGTCAGCCGAGCAGCTGAAGGAGTCCAACATCTAAACGTCTACTAATCAGGCGTACTCTTGGAGCACCACCTACACAAGACTCACCTCGTCCATCTAGACTGCTCACTAGACCTTCTTCTACAGCCTCTGAGCCATCACTTCCCTCCTCTGCTGGTGGAGCTTTATTAGGATCTATAGAGGGACGACACCCACCTTGTATTGTCCATCAGAATCAAGGAAACAGCAGAGATCCGGCCATAGGGGAGGTAGGAAACATCAACGCTGCAACAAGGGATCTCCCACTCATCCCACCATCCCAACAGATGATTCATCATCAACAGAAATAGACGGAATTGTCACCTTCACCTCCGCTGGACTGACATTGGGTAAGATGGACCTTCTGGGGAAAGGTTTGGGCTTTAGCCCTAAAGGTATCATGAAGTTTTGTTGGCACAGAACTTGTATAGATGTTTCAGGAATATTAGATTGAAGGGACATTATTCCTGGAGAGGCCATATTGAGGGACCACCTGTAGTCACACCACTGAGTAGGTCTGTCTGAGGTTTACACACAAAATGGAAGTTTCCACCACCCACTACATATGCAGCAGCAGAAATGTTCCTTCATTTGGATGGTAAAGTATGACAGTCTATAATCAGGAACTATGGGGTCATGTCCTAATCATGGGACCATTGAGGAGAAAGGTGCATTGTCATCATTAGCAGCAAGGGGAGATATAACAATGAAGCCAGCTGATAAGGGGGATGGGTTGTCATTCTGGACACAGCATATGATGACAATGAGGTCATGTGACAATCATCTGATTTACATGTATATGAGAAATTGTCAGGTGACCCTGTATTAGGTCTACAGAGAACATTGAGATCTATATTAGATGGAGGGCTGAGGAAGGGGGGCATTTCAAAGGATATTTCAGAGGATTTATGGACACAACATCCCATTACACTGCTATTATATACATTACCTAAGATACAGAAACCTCCACCCTTCCCACCAGGTAGGTCAGTAGTGGGGGGAGGGGGATCTTTATATTTTCCAGCAGATACTTTACCTGATAAGGTGCCGTCACCTCTGGTACAGAAAACTAAAGCCTATGTCAGGGTGCAGCAGATTTGTTTAGTAAGATGAGATCTCTATTCCTGGGAGATTTGGACATTTATGGAAGGATTTGTTTGTATCTTTCTGTAGGATGCCATGGGCCCTCCTTAGGTCGGTGTCGTCGGGGTCCCAGTGTTTGTATCCTCCTGTAGGATGCCATGGGCTCTCCTTAGGTCGGTGTTGTCGGGGTCTCGGTGTTTGTATCCTCCTGTAGGATGCCATGGGCTCTCCTTAGGTCGGTGTTGTCGGGGTCTCGGTGTTTGTATCTTTCTGTAGGATGCCATGGGCTCTCCTTAGGTCAGTGTTGTCAGTTTCTCGGTGTTTATATCTTTCTGTAGGATGCCATGGGCCCTCCTTAGGTCGGTGTCGTCGGGGTCCCGGTGTTTATATCTTTTTGTAGGATGCCATGGGCCATCCTTAGGTCGGTGTCATCGGGGTCCCTGTGTTTGTATCTTTCTGTAGGATGCCATGGGCTCTCCTTAGGTCGGTGTCGTCGGGGTCTCGGTGTTTGTATCTTTCTGTAGGATGCCATGGGCCCTCCTTAGGTCGGTGTCATCGGGGTCCCGGTGTTTGTATCTTTCTGTAGGATGCCATGGGCTCTCCTTAGGTCGGTGTCGTCGGGGTCTCAGTGTTTGTATCTTTCTGTAGGATGCCATGGGCTCTCCTTAGGTCGGTGTCGTCGGGGTCCCGGTGTTTGTATCTTTCTGTAGGATGCCATGGGCCCTCCTTAGGTCGGTGTCGTCGGGGTCCCGGTGTTTGTATCTTTCTGTAGGATGCCATGGGCTCTCCTTAGGTCGGTGTCGTCGGGGTCTCGGTGTTTGTATCTTTCTGTAGGATGCCATGGGCCCTCCTTAGGTCGGTGTCGTCGGGGTCTCCGTGTTTTATCTTTCTGTAGGATGCCATGGGCTCTCCTTAGGTCGGTGTTGTCGGGGTCTCAGTGTTTGTTATTGGAGACAGTCTGTAAGGTGTTCCTTAATGCTTTGTATTCTCTGTTGATCCATTTATTGGGTTGTTTGTTGGATGGTTTCTTGTGGATGACTTTTCTCAGCTGGGATGTTTCTACAATGGTGTGTGATATTTTATGGAGGTTCTTTGCTGCTGGGTTCACACCTCGTGCACTTACCTCATAGGTGTAGTTTTCTGGCAGTTTTTTGATTTTCAGTTTCAGTTACCTCTCTGTATTTTGTGGTAGACTGTTTGTTTGGACCATTTAAATAATAGTGGCAGGTTGCAGAGATAAGTCTGGAGGTTTAGAGATGGTTTGTTTGAAGATTTATTTTATATAGAAGTAGTTGGTTGTGGTCTGATAGGTGTTTGTGGATTAACTGTAAGGACATTGATGAGTGAAGGCCTCATATCTGTGATGGCATAGTCTACCAATGTAAGGACGTTGATGAGTGAAGGGTTCACATCTGTGATGGCATAGTCTACCACTGTAAGGACATTGATGAGTGAAGGGTTCACATCTGTGATGGCATAGTCTACCACTGTAAGGACATTGATGAGTGAAGGGTTCATATCTGTGATGGCATAGTCTACCACTGTAAGGACATTGATGAGTGATAGCCTCGTATCTGTGATGACATAGTCTACCTCTGTAAGGACATTGATGAGTGAAGGCCTCGTATCTGTGATGGCATAGTCTACCACTGTAAGGACATTGATGAGTGAAGGCCTCGTATCTGTGATGGCATAGTCTACCACTGTAAGGACATTGACGAGTGAAGGCCTCATATCTGTGATGGCATAGTCTACCACTGTAAGGACATTGATGAGTGAAGGGTTCGTATCTGTGATGGCATAGTCTACCACTGTAAGGACATTGATGAGTGAAGGCCTCATATCTGTGATGGCATAGTCTACCACTGTAAGGACATTGATGAGTGAAGGCCTCGTATCTGTGATGGCATAGTCTACCACTGTAAGGACATTGACTAGTGAAGGGTTCATATCTGTGATGGCATAGTCTACCACTGTAAGGACATTGATGAGTGAAGGCCTCATATCTGTGATGGCATAGTCTACCTCTGTAAGGACATTGACGAGTGAAGGCCTCGTATCTGTGATGGCATAGTCTACCACTGTAAGGACATTGATGAGTGAAGGGTTCATATCTGTGATGGCATAGTCTACCACTGTAAGGACATTGATGAGTGAAGGCCTCATATCTGTGATGGCATAGTCTACCTCTGTAAGGACATTGACGAGTGAAGGCCTCGTATCTGTGATGGCATAGTCTACCACTGTAAGGACATTGACTAGTGAAGGGTTCGTATCTGTGATGGCATAGTCTACCACTGTAAGGACATTGACGAGTGAAGGCCTCATATCTGTGATGGCATAGTCTACCACTGTAAGGACATTGATGAGTGAAGGGTTCGTATCTGTGATGGCATAGTCTACCACTGTAAGGACATTGATGAGTGAAGGGTTCGTATCTGTGATGGCATAGTCTACCACTGTAAGGACATTGATGAGTGAAGGGTTCGTATCTGTGATGGCATAGTCTACCACTGTAAGGACATTGATGAGTGGAGGCCTCATATCTGTGATGGCATAGTCTACCACTGTAAGGACATTGATGAGTGAAGGGCTCACATCTGTGATGGCATAGTCTACCACTGTAAGGACATTGATGAGTGAAGGGTTCATATCTGTGATGGCATAGTCTACCACTGTAAGGACATTGATGAGTGAAGGCCTCATATCTGTGATGGCATAGTCTACCACTGTAAAGACATTGATGAGTGAAGGGCTCACATCTGTGATGGCATAGTCTGCCACTGTAACGACATTGATGAGTGAAGGGTTCATATCTGTGATGGCATAGTCTACCACTGTAAGGACATTGATGAGTGAAGGGTTCATATCTGTGATGGCATAGTCTACCACTGTAAGGACATTGATGAGTGAAGGCCTCATATCTGTGATGGCATAGTCTACCACTGTAAGGACATTGATGAGTGAAGGCCTCGTATCTGTGATGGCATAGTCTACCACTGTAAGGACATTGATGAGTGAAGGGTTCGTATCTGTGATGGCATAGTCTACCACTGTAAGGACATTGATGAGTGAAGGGCTCACATCTGTGATGGCATAGTCTGCCACTGTAACGACATTGATGAGTGAAGGGTTCATATCTGTGATGGCATAGTCTACCACTGTAAGGACATTGATGAGTGAAGGCCTCATATCTGTGATGGCATAGTCTACCACTGTAAGGACATTGATGAGTGAAGGGCTCACATCTGTGATGGCATAGTCTGCCACTGTAAGGACATTGATGAGTGAAGGCCTCATATCTGTGATGGCATAGTCTACCACTGTAAGGACATTGATGAGTGGAGGCCTCATATCTGTGATGGCATAGTCTACCACTGTAAGGACATTGATGAGTGAAGGGTTCATATCTGTGATGGCATAGTCTACCACTGTAAGGACATTGATGAGTGAAGGCCTCATATCTGTGATGGCATAGTCTACCACTGTAAGGACATTGATGAGTGAAGGGCTCACATCTGTGATGGCATAGTCTGCCACTGTAACGACATTGATGAGTGAAGGGTTCATATCTGTGATGGCATAGTCTACCACTGTAAGGACATTGATGAGTGAAGGCCTCATATCTGTGATGGCATAGTCTACCACTGTAACGACATTGATGAGTGAAGGGTTCATATCTGTGATGGCATAGTCTACCACTGTAAGGACATTGATGAGTGAAGGCCTCATATCTGTGATGGCATAGTCTACCACTGTAAGGACATTGATGAGTGAAGGGCTCACATCTGTGATGGCATAGTCTGCCACTGTAAGGACATTGATGAGTGAAGGCCTCATATCTGTGATGGCATAGTCTACCACTGTAAGGACATTGATGAGTGAAGGGCTCACATCTGTGATGGCATAGTCTGCCACTGTAAGGACATTGATGAGTGAAGGGTTCGTATCTGTGATGGCATAGTCTACCACTGTAAGGACATTGATGAGTGAAGGGTTCACATCTGTGATGGCATAGTCTACCACTGTAAGGACATTGATGAGTGATGGGTTCATATCTGTGATGGCATAGTCTACCACTGTAAGGACATTGATGAGTGATGGGTTCATATCTGTGATGGCATAGTCTACCACTGTAAGGACATTGATGAGTGATGGGTTCATATCTGTGATGGCATAGTCTACCACTGTAAAAACATTGATGAGTGAAGGCCTCGTATCTGTGATGGCATAGTCTACCACTGTAAGGACATTGATGAGTGAAGGGCTCATATCTGTGATGGCATAGTCTACCACTGTAAGGACATTGACGAGTGATGGCCTCGTATCTGTGATGACATAGTCTACCTCTGTAAGGACATTGATGAGTGATGGGTTCATATCTGTGATGGCATAGTCTACCACTGTAAGGACATTGATGAGTGAAGGCCTCATATCTGTGATGGCATAGTCTACCACTGTAAGGACATTGATGAGTGAAGGCCTCGTATCTGTGATGGCATAGTCTACCACTGTAAGGACATTGATGAGTGAAGGCCTCGTATCTGTGATGGCATAGTCTACCTCTGTAAGGACATTGACGAGTGAAGGCCTCGTATCTGTGATGGCATAGTCTACCACTGTAAGGACATTGACTAGTGAAGGCCTCGTATCTGTGATGGCATAGTCTACCACTGTAAGGACATTGACGAGTGAAGGCCTCATATCTGTGATGGCATAGTCTACCACTGTAAGGACATTGATGAGTGAAGGGTTCGTATCTGTGATGGCATAGTCTACCACTGTAAGGACATTGATGAGTGAAGGGTTCGTATCTGTGATGGCATAGTCTACCACTGTAAGGACATTGATGAGTGGAGGCCTCATATCTGTGATGGCATAGTCTACCACTGTAAGGACATTGATGAGTGAAGGGTTCGTATCTGTGATGACATAGTCTACCACTGTAAGGACATTGATGAGTGAAGGGTTCATATCTGTGATGGCATAGCCTACCACTGTAAGGACATTGATGAGTGAAGGCCTCATATCTGTGATGGCATAGTCTACCACTGTAAGGACATTGATGAGTGAAGGCCTCATATCTGTGATGGCATAGCCTACCACTGTAAGGACATTGATGAGTGAAGGCCTCATATCTGTGATGGCATAGCCTACCACTGTAAGGACATTGATGAGTGAAGGCCTCATATCTGTGATGGCATAGTCTACCACTGTAAGGACATTGATGAGTGAAGGCCTCATATCTGTGATGGCATAGTCTACCACTGTAAGGACATTGATGAGTGAAGGCCTCGTATCTGTGATGGCATAGTCTACCACTGTAAGGACATTGACTAGTGAAGGGTTCGTATCTGTGATGGCATAGTCTACCACTGTAAGGACATTGACGAGTGAAGACCTCATATCTGTGATGGCATAGTCTACCACTGTAAGGACATTGATGAGTGAAGGGTTCGTATCTGTGATGGCATAGTCTACCACTGTAAGGACATTGATGAGTGAAGGCCTCGTATCTGTGATGGCATAGTCTACCACTGTAAGGACATTGACTAGTGAAGGGTTCATATCTGTGATGGCATAGTCTACCACTGTAAGGACATTGACGAGTGAAGGGTTCGTATCTGTGATGGCATAGTCTACCTCTGTAAGGACATTGACGAGTGAAGGGTTCGTATCTGTGATGGCATAGTCTACCTCTGTAAGGACATTGACGAGTGAAGGGTTCGTATCTGTGATGGCATAGTCTACCACTGTAAGGACATTGACGAGTGATGGGTTCATATCTGTGATGGCATAGTCTACCACTGTAAGGACATTGACGAGTGAAGGGTTCGTATCTGTGATGGCATAGTCTACCACTGTAAGGACATTGATGAGTGAAGGCCTCATATCTGTGATGGCATAGTCTACCTCTGTAAGGACATTGACGAGTGAAGGCCTCGTATCTGTGATGGCATAGTCTACCACTGTAAGGACATTGACTAGTGAAGGGTTCGTATCTGTGATGGCATAGTCTACCACTGTAAGGACATTGATGAGTGAAGGCCTCATATCTGTGATGGCATAGTCTACCACTGTAAGGACATTGATGAGTGAAGGGTTCGTATCTGTGATGGCATAGTCTACCACTGTAAGGACATTGATGAGTGAAGGGTTCATATCTGTGATGGCATAGTCTACCACTGTAAGGACATTGATGAGTGGAGGCCTCATATCTGTGATGGCATAGTCTACCACTGTAAGGACATTGATGAGTGAAGGGTTCATATCTGTGATGGCATAGCCTACCACTGTAAGGACATTGATGAGTGAAGGCCTCATATCTGTGATGGCATAGTCTACCACTGTAAGGACATTGATGAGTGATGGGTTCATATCTGTGATGGCATAGTCTACCACTGTAAAGACATTGATGAGTGAAGGCCTCGTATCTGTGATGGCATAGTCTACCACTGTAAGGACATTGATGAGTGAAGGCCTCGTATCTGTGATGGCATAGTCTACCACTGTAAGGACATTGATGAGTGATGGCCTCGTATCTGTGATGACATAGTCTACCTCTGTAAGGACATTGATGAGTGATGGGTTCATATCTGTGATGGCATAGTCTACCACTGTAAAGACATTGATGAGTGAAGGCCTCGTATCTGTGATGGCATAGTCTACCACTGTAAGGACATTGATGAGTGAAGGCCTCATATCTGTGATGGCATAGTCTACCACTGTAAGGACATTGATGAGTGATGGCCTCGTATCTGTGATGACATAGTCTACCTCTGTAAGGACATTGATGAGTGAAGGCCTCGTATCTGTGATGGCATAGTCTACCACTGTAAGGACATTGATGAGTGAAGGGTTCGTATCTGTGATGGCATAGTCTACCACTGTAAGGACATTGATGAGTGAAGGCCTCATATCTGTGATGGCATAGTCTACCACTGTAAGGACATTGATGAGTGAAGGGTTCATATCTGTGATGGCATAGTCTACCACTGTAAGGACATTGATGAGTGAAGGCCTCATATCTGTGATGGCATAGTCTACCACTGTAAGGACATTGATGAGTGAAGGGTTCGTATCTGTGATGGCATAGTCTACCACTGTAAGGACATTGATGAGTGAAGGCCTCATATCTGTGATGGCATAGTCTACCACTGTAAGGACATTGATGAGTGAAGGCCTCGTATCTGTGATGGCATAGTCTACCACTGTAAGGACATTGACTAGTGAAGGGTTCATATCTGTGATGGCATAGTCTACCACTGTAAGGACATTGATGAGTGAAGGCCTCGTATCTGTGATGGCATAGTCTACCACTGTAAGGACATTGACTAGTGAAGGGTTCGTATCTGTGATGGCATAGTCTACCACTGTAAGGACATTGACGAGTGAAGGGTTCGTATCTGTGATGGCATAGTCTACCTCTGTAAGGACATTGACGAGTGAAGGGTTCGTATCTGTGATGGCATAGTCTACCACTGTAAGGACATTGACGAGTGAAGGGTTCGTATCTGTGATGGCATAGTCTACCACTGTAAGGACATTGATGAGTGAAGGCCTCATATCTGTGATGGCATAGTCTACCTCTGTAAGGACATTGACGAGTGAAGGGTTCGTATCTGTGATGGCATAGTCTACCACTGTAAGGACATTGATGAGTGAAGGGTTCGTATCTGTGATGGCATAGTCTACCACTGTAAGGACATTGATGAGTGAAGGGTTCGTATCTGTGATGGCATAGTCTACCACTGTAAGGACATTGATGAGTGAAGGGTTCGTATCTGTGATGGCATAGTCTACCACTGTAAGGACATTGATGAGTGGAGGCCTCATATCTGTGATGGCATAGTCTACCACTGTAAGGACATTGATGAGTGAAGGGTTCATATCTGTGATGGCATAGTCTACCACTGTAACGACATTGATGAGTGAAGGGTTCATATCTGTGATGGCATAGTCTACCACTGTAAGGACATTGATGAGTGAAGGCCTCATATCTGTGATGGCATAGTCTACCACTGTAAGGACATTGATGAGTGAAGGGCTCACATCTGTGATGGCATAGTCTGCCACTGTAAGGACATTGATGAGTGAAGGCCTCATATCTGTGATGGCATAGTCTACCACTGTAAGGACATTGATGAGTGAAGGGCTCACATCTGTGATGGCATAGTCTGCCACTGTAAGGACATTGATGAGTGAAGGCCTCATATCTTTGATGGCATAGTCTACCACTGTAAGGACATTGATGAGTGAAGGGCTCACATCTGTGATGGCATAGTCTGCCACTGTAAGGACATTGATGAGTGAAGGGTTCACATCTGTGATGGCATAGTCTACCACTGTAAGGACATTGATGAGTGAAGGGTTCACATCTGTGATGGCATAGTCTACCACTGTAAGGACATTGACGAGTGATGGGTTCATATCTGTGATGGCATAGTCTACCACTGTAAGGACATTGAGTGAAGGGTTCGTATCTGTGATGGCATAGTCTACCACTGTAAGGACATTGATGAGTGATGGGTTCATATCTGTGATGGCATAGTCTACCACTGTAAGGACATTGACGAGTGATGGGTTCATATCTGTGATGGCATAGTCTACCACTGTAAGGACATTGAGTGAAGGGTTCGTATCTGTGATGGCATAGTCTACCACTGTAAGGACATTGATGAGTGATGGGTTCATATCTGTGATGGCATAGTCTACCACTGTAAGGACATTGATGAGTGATGGGTTCATATCTGTGATGGCATAGTCTACCACTGTAAAGACATTGATGAGTGAAGGCCTCGTATCTGTGATGGCATAGTCTACCACTGTAAGGACATTGATGAGTGAAGGCCTCGTATCTGTGATGGCATAGTCTACCACTGTAAGGACATTGATGAGTGATGGCCTCGTATCTGTGATGA
Organism: Staurois parvus; assembly: GCF_062004578.1. NCBI lineage: Eukaryota > Metazoa > Chordata > Amphibia > Anura > Ranidae > Staurois > Staurois parvus. The sequence goes on from NW_028318876.1 coordinate 58,070, forward strand.
CATAGTCTACCTCTGTAAGGACATTGATGAGTGAAGGCCTCGTATCTGTGATGGCATAGTCTACCACTGTAAGGACATTGATGAGTGAAGGGTTCGTATCTGTGATGGCATAGTCTACCACTGTAAGGACATTGATGAGTGAAGGCCTCATATCTGTGATGGCATAGTCTACCACTGTAAGGACATTGATGAGTGAAGGCCTCGTATCTGTGATGGCATAGTCTACCACTGTAAGGACATTGATGAGTGAAGGGTTCATATCTGTGATGGCATAGTCTACCACTGTAAGGACATTGATGAGTGAAGGCCTCATATCTGTGATGGCATAGTCTACCACTGTAAGGACATTGATGAGTGAAGGGTTCGTATCTGTGATGGCATAGTCTACCACTGTAAGGACATTGATGAGTGAAGGCCTCATATCTGTGATGGCATAGTCTACCACTGTAAGGACATTGATGAGTGAAGGCCTCGTATCTGTGATGGCATAGTCTACCACTGTAAGGACATTGACTAGTGAAGGGTTCATATCTGTGATGGCATAGTCTACCACTGTACGGACATTGATGAGTGAAGGCCTCGTATCTGTGATGGCATAGTCTACCACTGTAAGGACATTGACTAGTGAAGGGTTCGTATCTGTGATGGCATAGTCTACCACTGTAAGGACATTGACGAGTGAAGGGTTCGTATCTGTGATGGCATAGTCTACCTCTGTAAGGACATTGACGAGTGAAGGGTTCGTATCTGTGATGGCATAGTCTACCACTGTAAGGACATTGACGAGTGATGGGTTCATATCTGTGATGGCATAGTCTACCACTGTAAGGACATTGACGAGTGAAGGGTTCGTATCTGTGATGGCATAGTCTACCACTGTAAGGACATTGATGAGTGAAGGCCTCATATCTGTGATGGCATAGTCTACCTCTGTAAGGACATTGACGAGTGAAGGCCTCGTATCTGTGATGGCATAGTCTACCACTGTAAGGACATTGACTAGTGAAGGGTTCGTATCTGTGATGGCATAGTCTACCACTGTAAGGACATTGATGAGTGAAGGCCTCATATCTGTGATGGCATAGTCTACCACTGTAAGGACATTGATGAGTGAAGGGTTCGTATCTGTGATGGCATAGTCTACCACTGTAAGGACATTGATGAGTGAAGGGTTCATATCTGTGATGGCATAGTCTACCACTGTAAGGACATTGATGAGTGGAGGCCTCATATCTGTGATGGCATAGTCTACCACTGTAAGGACATTGATGAGTGAAGGGTTCATATCTGTGATGGCATAGCCTACCACTGTAAGGACATTGATGAGTGAAGGCCTCATATCTGTGATGGCATAGTCTACCACTGTAAGGACATTGATGAGTGATGGGTTCATATCTGTGATGGCATAGTCTACCACTGTAAAGACATTGATGAGTGAAGGCCTCGTATCTGTGATGGCATAGTCTACCACTGTAAGGACATTGATGAGTGAAGGCCTCGTATCTGTGATGGCATAGTCTACCACTGTAAGGACATTGATGAGTGATGGCCTCGTATCTGTGATGACATAGTCTACCTCTGTAAGGACATTGATGAGTGAAGGCCTCGTATCTGTGATGGCATAGTCTACCACTGTAAGGACATTGATGAGTGAAGGGTTCGTATCTGTGATGGCATAGTCTACCACTGTAAGGACATTGATGAGTGAAGGCCTCATATCTGTGATGGCATAGTCTACCACTGTAAGGACATTGATGAGTGAAGGGTTCATATCTGTGATGGCATAGTCTACCACTGTAAGGACATTGATGAGTGAAGGCCTCATATCTGTGATGGCATAGTCTACCACTGTAAGGACATTGATGAGTGAAGGGTTCGTATCTGTGATGGCATAGTCTACCACTGTAAGGACATTGATGAGTGAAGGCCTCATATCTGTGATGGCATAGTCTACCACTGTAAGGACATTGATGAGTGAAGGCCTCGTATCTGTGATGGCATAGTCTACCACTGTAAGGACATTGACTAGTGAAGGGTTCGTATCTGTGATGGCATAGTCTACCACTGTAAGGACATTGACGAGTGAAGGGTTCGTATCTGTGATGGCATAGTCTACCACTGTAAGGACATTGACGAGTGAAGGCCTCGTATCTGTGATGGCATAGTCTACCACTGTAAGGACATTGACTAGTGAAGGGTTCGTATCTGTGATGGCATAGTCTACCAATGTAAGGACATTGATGAGTGAAGGCCTCATATCTGTGATGGCATAGTCTACCACTGTAAGGACATTGATGAGTGAAGGGTTCGTATCTGTGATGGCATAGTCTACCACTGTAAGGACATTGATGAGTGAAGGGTTCGTATCTGTGATGGCATAGTCTACCACTGTAAGGACATTGATGAGTGGAGGCCTCATATCTGTGATGGCATAGTCTACCACTGTAAGGACATTGATGAGTGAAGGGTTCGTATCTGTGATGGCATAGTCTACCACTGTAAGGACATTGATGAGTGAAGGCCTCATATCTGTGATGGCATAGTCTACCACTGTAAGGACATTGATGAGTGAAGGCCTCGTATCTGTGATGGCATAGTCTACCACTGTAAGGACATTGACTAGTGAAGGGTTCGTATCTGTGATGGCATAGTCTACCACTGTAAGGACATTGACGAGTGAAGGGTTCGTATCTGTGATGGCATAGTCTACCACTGTAAGGACATTGACGAGTGAAGGGTTCGTATCTGTGATGGCATAGTCCACCTCTGTAAGGACATTGACGAGTGAAGGGTTCGTATCTGTGATGGCATAGTCTACCACTGTAAGGACATTGACGAGTGATGGCCTCGTATCTGTGATGACATAGTCTACCTCTGTAAGGACATTGATGAGTGATGGGTTCATATCTGTGATGGCATAGTCTACCACTGTAAGGACATTGATGAGTGAAGGCCTCATATCTGTGATGACATAGTCTACCACTGTAAGGACATTGACTAGTGAAGGGTTCGTATCTGTGATGGCATAGTCTACCACTGTAAGGACATTGATGAGTGAAGGGTTCGTATCTGTGATGGCATAGTCTACCACTGTAAGGACATTGAGTGAAGGGTTCGTATCTGTGATGGCATAGTCTACCACTGTAAGGACATTGATGAGTGGAGGCCTCGTATCTGTGATGGCATAGTCTACCACTTTAAGGACATTGATGAGTGAAGGCCTCGTATCTGTGATGGCATAGTCCACCACTGTAAGGACATTGACTAGTGAAGGGTTCGTATCTGTGATGGCATAGTCTACCACTGTAAGGACATTGATGAGTGAAGGGTTCATATCTGTGATGGCATAGTCTACCACTGTAAGGACATTGATGAGTGAAGGGTTCGTATCTGTGATGGCATAGTCTACCTCTGTAAGGACATTGATGAGTGAAGGGTTCGTATCTGTGATGGCATAGTCTACCACTGTAAGGACATTGATGAGTGAAGGGTTCGTATCTGTGATGACATAGTCTACCTCTGTAAGGACATTGACGAGTGATGGGTTCGTATCTGTGATGGCATAGTCTACCACTGTAAGGACATTGACGAGTGAAGGGCTCACATCTGTGATGGCATAGTCTACCACTGTAAGGACATTGACTAGTGAAGGGTTCGTATCTGTGATGGCATAGTCTACCACTGTAAGGACATTGATGAGTGAAGGCCTCATATCTGTGCTGGCATAGTCTACCACTGTAAGGACATTGATGAGTGAAGGGTTCATATCTGTGATGGCATAGTCTACCACTGTAAGGACATTGACGAGTGAAGGCCTCGTATCTGTGATGGCATAGTCTACCACTGTAAGGACATTGACGAGTGAAGGCCTCATATCTGTGATGACATAGTCTACCACTGTAAGGACATTGACGAGTGATGGGCTCGTATCTGTGATGGCATAGTCTACCACTGTAAGGACATTGATGAGTGATGGCCTCATATCTGTGATGGCAAAGTCTACCACTGTAAGGACATTGATGAGTGATGGCCTCATATCTGTGATGGCATAGTCTACCACTGTAAGGACATTGATGAGTGAAGGCCTCGTATCTGTGATGGCATAGTCTACCACTGTAAGGACATTGATGAGTGAAGGCCTCGTATCTGTGATGGCATAGTCTACCACTGTAAGGACATTGATGAGTGAAGGCCTCGTATCTGTGATGGCATAGTCTACCACTGTAAGGACATTGATGAGTGAAGGCCTCGTATCTGTGATGGCATAGTCCACCACTGTAAGGACATTGACTAGTGAAGGGTTCGTATCTGTGATGGCATAGTCTACCACTGTAAGGACATTGAGGAGTGATGGGTTAATATCTGTGATGGCATAGTCTACCACTGTAAGGACATTGACGAGTGATGGGTTAATATCTGTGATGGCATAGTCTACCTCTGTAAGGACATTGATGAGTGAAGGCCTCATATCTGTGATGGCATAGTCTACCACTGTAAGGACATTGATGAGTGAAGGCCTCGTATCTGTGATGGCATAGTCTACCACTGTAAGGACATTGATGAGTGAAGGCCTCGTATCTGTGATGGCATAGTCTACCACTGTAAGGACATTGATGAGTGAAGGCCTCGTATCTGTGATGGCATAGTCTACCACTGTAAGGACATTGATGAGTGAAGGCCTCGTATCTGTGATGGCATAGTCTACCACTGTAAGGACATTGATGAGTGAAGGCCTCGTATCTGTGATGGCATAGTCCACCACTGTAAGGACATTGACTAGTGAAGGGTTCGTATCTGTGATGGCATAGTCTACCACTGTAAGGACATTGACGAGTGAAGGGTTCATATCTGTGATGGCATAGTCTACCACTGTAAGGACATTGATGAGTGAAGGGTTCGTATCTGTGATGGCATAGTCTACCACTGTAAGGACATTGACGAGTGATGGTTTCGTATCTGTGATGGCATAGTCTACCACTGTAAGGACATTGATGAGTGATGGCCTCATATCTGTGATGACATAGTCTACCACTGTAAGGACATTGATGAGTGATGGCCTCATATCTGTGATGGCATAGTCTACCACTGTAAGGACATTGACGAGTGATGGGTTAATATCTGTGATGGCATAGTCTACCTCTGTAAGGACATTGATGAGTGAAGGCCTCATATCTGTGATGGCATAGTCTACCACTGTAAGGACATTGACGAGTGATGGGTTAATATCTGTGATGGCATAGTCTACCACTGTAAGGACATTGACGAGTGAAGGCCTCATATCTGTGATGGCATAGTCTACCACTGTAAGGACATTGACGAGTGAAGGCCTCATATCTGTGATGGCAAAGTCTACCACTGTAAGGACATTGATGAGTGAAGGCCTCGTATCTGTGATGGCATAGTCTACCACTGTAAGGACATTGATGAGTGAAGGCCTCGTATCTGTGATGGCATAGTCCACCACTGTAAGGACATTGACTAGTGAAGGGTTCGTATCTGTGATGGCATAGTCTACCACTGTAAGGACATTGAGGAGTGATGGGTTAATATCTGTGATGGCATAGTCTACCACTGTAAGGACATTGACGAGTGATGGGTTAATATCTGTGATGGCATAGTCTACCTCTGTAAGGACATTGATGAGTGAAGGCCTCATATCTGTGATGGCATAGTCTACCACTGTAAGGACATTGATGAGTGAAGGCCTCGTATCTGTGATGGCATAGTCTACCACTGTAAGGACATTGATGAGTGAAGGCCTCGTATCTGTGATGGCATAGTCTACCACTGTAAGGACATTGATGAGTGAAGGCCTCGTATCTGTGATGGCATAGTCTACCACTGTAAGGACATTGATGAGTGAAGGCCTCGTATCTGTGATGGCATAGTCTACCACTGTAAGGACATTGATGAGTGAAGGCCTCGTATCTGTGATGGCATAGTCCACCACTGTAAGGACATTGACTAGTGAAGGGTTCGTATCTGTGATGGCATAGTCTACCACTGTAAGGACATTGACGAGTGAAGGGTTCATATCTGTGATGGCATAGTCTACCACTGTAAGGACATTGATGAGTGAAGGGTTCGTATCTGTGATGGCATAGTCTACCATTGTAAGGACATTGACGAGTGATGGTTTCGTATCTGTGATGGCATAGTCTACCACTGTAAGGACATTGACGAGTGAAGGCCTCATATCTGTGATGGCAAAGTCTACCACTGTAAGGACATTGATGAGTGATGGCCTCATATCTGTGATGGCATAGTCTACCACTGTAAGGACATTGATGAGTGATGGGTTCATATCTGTGATGGCATAGTCTACCTCTGTAAGGACATTGATGAGTGAAGGCCTCATATCTGTGATGGCATAGTCTATCTCTGTAAGGACATTGATGAGTGAAGGCCTCATCTCTGTGATGGCATAGTCTGCCACTGTAAGGACATTGACGAGTGAAGGCTTCATATCTGTGATGACATAGTCTACCACTGTAAGGACATTGATGAGTGAAGGGTTCGTATCTGTGATGGCATAGTCTACCTCTGTAAGGACATTGATGAATGAAGGGTTCGTATCTGTGATGGCATAGTCTACCACTGTAAGGACATTGATGAGTGAAGGCCTCATATCTGTGATGGCATAGTCTACCACTGTAAGGACATTGATGAGTGAAGGCCTCGTATCTGTGATGGCATAGTCTACCACTGTAAGGACATTGATGAGTGAAGGCCTCGTATCTGTGATGGCATAGTCCACCACTGTAAGGACATTGACTAGTGAAGGGTTCGTATCTGTGATGGCATAGTCTACCACTGTAAGGACATTGATGAGTGAAGGGTTCATATCTGTGATGGCATAGTCTACCACTGTAAGGACATTGATGAGTGAAGGGTTCATATCTGTGATGGCATAGTCTACCACTGTAAGGACATTGATGAGTGAAGGGTTCATATCTGTGATGGCATAGTCTACCACTGTAAGGACATTGATGAGTGAAGGGTTCGTATCTGTGATGACATAGTCTACCTCTGTAAGGACATTGACGAGTGATGGGTTCATATCTGTGATGGCATAGTCTACCACTGTAAGGACATTGATGAGTGAAGGCCTCGTATCTGTGATGGCATAGTCCACCACTGTAAGGACATTGACTAGTGAAGGGTTCGTATCTGTGATGGCATAGTCTACCACTGTAAGGACATTGATGAGTGAAGGGTTCGTATCTGTGATGACATAGTCTACCTCTGTAAGGACATTGACGAGTGATGGGTTCATATCTGTGATGGCATAGTCTACCACTGTAAGGACATTGATGAGTGAAGGGTTCGTATCTGTGATGGCATAGTCTACCACTGTAAGGACATTGACGAGTGAAGGGCTCACATCTGTGATGGCATAGTCTACCACTGTAAGGACATTGACTAGTGAAGGGTTCGTATCTGTGATGGCATAGTCTACCACTGTAAGGACATTGACGAGTGAAGGGCTCACATCTGTGATGGCATAGTCTACCTCTGTAAGGACATTGATGAGTGAAGGGTTCGTATCTGTGAGGGCATAGTCTACCTCTGTAAAGACATTGATGAGTGAAGGGTTCATATCTGTGATGGCATAGTCTACCACTGTAAGGACATTGATGAGTGAAGGGTTCGTATCTGTGATGACATAGTCTACCTCTGTAAGGACATTGACGAGTGATGGGTTCATATCTGTGATGGCATAGTCTACCACTGTAAGGACATTGATGAGTGAAGGCCTCATATCTGTGATGGCATAGTCTGCCACTGTAAGGACATTGACGAGTGAAGGCTTCATATCTGTGATGGCATAGTCTACCACTCTAAGGACATTGACGAGTGAAGGCCTCATATCTGTGATGGCATAGTCTGCCACTGTAAGGACATTGACGAGTGAAGGCTTCATATCTGTGATGGCATAGTCTACCACTGTAAGGACATTGATGAGTGAAGGCCTCATATCTGTGATGGCATAGTCTACCACTGTAAGGACATTGATGAGTGAAGGCCTCATATCTGTGATGGCATAGTCTACCACTATAAGGACATTGATGAGTGAAGGGTTCATATCTGTGATGGCATAGTCTACCACTGTAAGGACATTGATGAGTGAAGGGTTCGTATCTGTGATGGCATAGTCTACCACTGTAAGGACATTGACGAGTGATGGGTTCATATCTGTGATGACATAGTCTACCACTGTAAGGACATTGATGAGTGAAGGCCTCATATCTGTGATGGCATAGTCTACCACTGTAAGGACATTGACGAGTGATGGGTTCATATCTGTGATGACATAGTCTACCACTGTAAGGACATTGACGAGTGAAGGCCTCGTATCTGTGATGACATAGTCTACCACTGTAAGGACATTGATGAGTGAAGGCCTCATATCTGTGATGGCATAGTCTACCACTGTAAGGACATTGATGAGTGAAGGGTTCATATCTGTGATTATAACACAACATAGGACTCTGTGTATATTGTGGCCTCAAGGGTGATATACCTCGCTCTTGCCCCACACATCCGGTAAAATCCAGGACGTAGGTGATGGTGGGGAGGTCAGCTTAAAGTGGAGTCCACTCACCCTGTCAAAAACTAAGTCAGCAGCTCCAAAAACTGTAACTGTTGACTTCTAAAAATCAGCCACTTACCTGTCCCTCGGTCCCGCGGTGTGTCCCCCTCAGCCCGTTTCACCAGTTGTCCTGTATTCCAGGAGGCCGGCATCTTCAGTGTGGGCACCCGGCTGTGATAGCTTGCGGCTTCACAGCCGGGTACCCACTGCGCATTCACGAGTAGTGCTTCGCTTCATGAATGGTCCTGTAGTCTTCTGGGACCTGTCACGTGTCCCAAAAGACTACAGGGAGGGAGGACACCTTCCGTTTCCGATCAGCCAGGCGATAAGTCCGGAAGTGGGAGCGGGTACCTGTCAAATTCGGGTACCGCTCCTCCCCCCGCCCCCAAAGGTGCCAATCCTTAATGGGGAGCGGGGGAGCAGTCCTTAAAGCAGAACTTCCCCTTTTGGGTGGAGCTCCGCTTTAAGTCTTCTGCTCCTCAAGAAGATGATAATTTATTGATCCCGGCCTTATTCACCTTGGGACCGAGTCTTATTGATAAGGCCGGTGATAATGTCAGGCCAGGAGCAGATAGCGGGGCAATCAGTTCACATGTGATGACTGCAGAAAGTTCAGGAACAAGAGCACATACCTTGAGCAGGTCTATAAACAGAGCAGGCTGGCTGGTCCTTGTGGTGCACTGCTGCTGATGTGATGAAACAACAAGAGACTGGTGTGTATCAGGTGTTGGGGTATATGGAGGGATGGTGTGCCAGGTGAATGGCAGGCTCTGACCTGGTTTTGTCTGCCAGCTCTGTGTTGATACGTTGGATTATGGTGTTTGCTGTGTCCTTCCTCAGAAGTCGGGAGGACAGGATTACTTTGGAATGGGGACATTTTTGCTGTGCAATGTCTGCTAGTTGTGACAGTTTGTGGCCGATGACTTCCTGTTGTCCCTGGATGATGTTCGGGTCTGTGTGTATGATGATATGTTTGGTGTTGGTGAAATATGGATTATTAATGACTCCTACTAATCATTCAATTGTTGAACGGTGAATGTTGGAGACTCTTCTTCCTGGGAAGAGGCGTTTGGTGTTTAGATATTTCCCATTGGAGTCTATTATTAGGACAATTTCAGGAGTATGTTGTCTGTTCTTGTGGTTTGGTGATTGTCTGTCTGTGGTCTCAGGATTATCGGACTTGTCTTGGCTGTCGCTGATCTTTGTCTCGGTCATTGTTGGACATTGATTAGTCTCACCGGTCTGTTGTTCCTTGAGGGGCACTTTGTCTTCCTGACTGTGGAGCTGCATTTGTGTTTTCAGGGTCATTGTCTCTTCCATCAATTGAGTATTTTCTTGTTGGAATAGTTACATTGTAGGTGGAATTTCCTGTAGGACAGACCTGTGTCTATCCTACAAGACCCTGGGAGTGCCACTGGGAGAACACAATCGCTCCACGGGATGGATTGCCCCATCAATACTTACTATGTGGATAGGGGAATCAAGTCATTTTCCATGGTTGCAGGAAAGAAAATCCCAGCATGTATGGGCTGCCTTACATTTATGTCACCTGTCTATAAAGTCATTCCATGTATTGTACAATGTCTCTCCCTATATGAGGTAAGCAGTCTGAGGAGTTGGGGGGCATTGCTATTTGGGACATGAGGCAGGCATGTCTTTGGACAATGTCTCAGTTGGCATCTTTCCTCACAATTTCTATCTGAAGTTTGTAGATCCTTCTAGATGTTGGTGAGGGGGGCGCACTGGACACCTTAGCTGCCATTGTGCTATATGCTGGGTGTCCAGTGCGCTCCTGTACCTTTAAGGAGGGGTGGGCTCCCTCAGGTTCACCTGCCCTCGGTCTATCCATCCAATACATGTGCCTCTACTATGGGGGCTCTCAAAATTTGTAGAGTTTGGAAGTGCAGAATATCGGGGTGCAGCAAAGAGGCTGTGCAGCTTCTACATGTATTTGTAAATGTGTGCTAAGTGAACCCCTGTGTGTAACACATACTGTTAGACAGGACAATGCGGTTTGTTTGCAGGCTGGTTGGTACGTTGAGCTGGGAATTGTTCTCTTTTATTGTCTGACATGCGTCGCCCTTCCATGTGTTCCTGTGAAGGCCAGTTATAGACTGGGGCAGTGGCCAGTTGTTGTACCTTCTAGATGTTGGCCTGACCTTTAATTTAGGGGAAGACCTCTAATTTTCCTGGGTGCCTTGTGCCCTGATGGTGCCATTGTGGTGTATGTTCAGGGAGAGTACCGCACATTCATCTTCCTCATCCCTGACCTTGGTCTGCCGGCCCTTGCTGACACCGTCCTTTGTAATATTCCTGTAGTATTTGCAGAAAGCTGTAGGCCCCGCCGCCATGTTCTCAGGATGGAATAGGAAATACATTTACTTCTCTCATCATCATTACCGGAGAAGTCAGCAAACAGAGTCTCTGGTCTTTGTCCAAGTTTTGCTTTTTTCACGGCTCCATTGCTTTTTGTAACTTGGAACCAGGGGCGGGCTGGCCATTCCAGCACTCGGGCACTGCCCGGGGTCAGTAGGGGGCCCCATGAAATGCTCCTGGTACCTTTTTTATAGGCTTTTTTGAGTGTGGGCAAGGACACAGGGGCCCCATGATCTCCTGTTTCCCAGGGGCCCCATGATCTCCTGTTTCCCGGGGGGCCCCATGAGTTGTCAGTCCGCCCCTGCTTGGAACTAATTCAGGCATTTGTTGAAGCAGAAACAAATCCCAAATCTTTCTCTGTTTGCAGTCATTAGCCAACCAACCAGTTTTATAACTAAGAGACAAAATCTCTTCATCTCTCGGTGAGAAAACGACACTCTTTGTATGCAGAGCTCTGCTGATTGTCTGTGGAAACGGGAAACCAATCGTTCCCATCCAGGACTCTCGGGGTTCTCTCTATGGGAGAAACAAATACAGAGAGAGGTCGGCTGAGAGAGAACTCCACTTCTTTCACTGTTTATGAGACAAAACAGTTCATAGTTCTTTTCTAGAGATGCGTTCTTCTAGCACTCACCTGCACCTCTCCGGAAATAAAGCAGCCAGCCATCCCCAGTGTCACCCATGTGTGGGAACCAGAGTCGGCCTCTACACCCTCCAGAAGCCCACAGACTCTCTCCCATCCCATGGCTGAGCTCACTTGGTCCCCATTTTCTGTCACCTGTCACATGAGTCCCTAAAAAATGCCGCCCAAGGCAAGCGCCTTGTTTGCGGTAAATACGCCCCGTCCCTAACGTATGAAGTGTTTATATGCTTTACTATATATATATATACAGAGCACCATACCAGACACAGTGCAGTCATGAGGAGAATGAGGTCACCATGTTGTTGTATCATTGAAATAAGGACGGGACAAACACCCCCTGTGATGGGGGGCAGGCAGGACAAGCACCCCCAAATACCAGGACAGTACACACCCCCTGTGATGGGGGGCAGGCAGGACAGGACAAGCACCCCCAAATACCAGGACAGGACAGTACACACCCCCTGTGATGGGGGTAGGCAGGACAGGACAAGCACCCCCTGTGATGGGGGGCAGGCAGGACAGGACAAGCACCCCCAAATACCAGGACAGGACAGTACACACCCCCTGTGATGGGGGGTAGGCAGGACAGGACAAACACCCCCAAATACCAGGACAGGACAGTACACACCCCCTGTGATGGGGGGCAGACAGGACAAGCACCCCCAAATACCAGGACAGGACAGTACACACCCCCTGTGATGGGGGGCAGGCAGGACAGGACAAGCACCCCCAAATACCAGGACAGGACAGTACACACCCCCTGTGATGGGGGGCAGACAGGACAAGCACCCCCAAATACCAGGACAGGACAGTACACACCCCCTGTGATGGGGGGCAGGCAGGACAGGACAAGCACCCCCAAATACCAGGACAGGACAGTACACACCCCCTGTGACGGGGGTAGACAGGACAAGCACCCCCAAATACCAGGACAGGACAGTACACACCCCCTGTGACGGGGGGTAGGTAGGACAGGACAAACACCCCCAAATACCAGGAGAGTACAAACACCCCCTGTGACGGGGGGTAAGCAGGACAGGACAAACACCCCCAAATACCAGGACAGGACAAACACCCCCAAATACCAGGACAGGACAGTACACACCCCCTGTGATGGGGGGTAGGCAGGACAGGACAAACACCCCCAAATACCAGGACAGGACAGTACACACCCCCTGTGACGGGGGGTAGGCAGGACAGGACAAACACCCCCAAATACCAGGACAGGACAAACACCCCCAAATACCAGGACAGGACAGTACACACTCCCTGTGACGGGGGGTAGGCAGGACAGGACAAACACCCCCAAATACCAGGATGGTACAAACACCCCCAAATACCAGGATGGGACAAACACCCCCAAATACCAGGATGGGACAAACACCCCCAAATACCAGGATGGGACAAACACCCCCAAATACCAGGACAGGACAGTACACACCCCCTGTGATGGGGGGTAGGCAGGACAGGACAAACACCCCCAAATACCAGGACAGGACAGTACACACCCCCTGTGACAGGGGGGGGGCAGGACAGAAGACACAGAGCAGATGATAAACACACAAAGCTTTATTGAAAGAATGACAATCACTCAATTGGGGTCAGCAGGTAGCGTCTCAGTGCCCAGTGTAGGGGAAGAGCAGGGAGAGGGCCCAAAACAATTGTAATCCGGCCCCAGGGGGCAAAGTCAGAGTCTCTGGCAGTTTGTAATCCAAACAGGGAAGAGAAAGGGGGGAGAGTTCATGGACAGTCCATAGGGGAATAAAACGGGTGCAGACACTCACGGGTCCAGCAGGGATGTCCTGGCTCACAGCAGACGACAGCAGGGGGCGACCCTCCTCAGCACACAGCAACAGCGGGTAATCCGGGCCCCAGAGTATTAGAGTATAGGGGGGCCCACAACAGGTAGTCTTATAAAACAGCAACAGCGGATAATCCGGGCCCCAGAGTATTAGGCAGAGTATCGTGGGGCCACAGCAGAGCAGTCCTTGGAGTATGGCAGCGTGCCCAGCGGGTAATAATACTGTAAATCCCGGTATTACCGCAGAGTGTCGGCTGGTAATAGTCCTCCCGATCCCGGTATTACCGCAGAGTGTCGGCCGGTAATAATCCTCCCGATCCCGGTATTACCGCAGAGTGTCGGCTGGTAATAATCCTCCCGATCCCGGTATTACCGCAGAGTGTCGGCTGGTAATAATCCTCCCGATCCCGGTATTACCGCAGAGTGTCGGCCGGTAATAATCCTCCCGATCCCGGTATTACCGCAGAGTGTCGGCCGGTAATAATCCTCCCGATCCCGGTATTACCGCAGAGTGTCAGCAAGTAATAATCCTCCCGATCCCGGTATTACCGCAGAGTGTCGGCCGGTAATAATCCTCCCGATCCCGGTATTACCGCAGAGTGTCGGCCGGTAATAATCCTCCCGATCCCGGTATTACCGCAGAGTGTCGGCCGGTAATAATCCTCCCGATCCCGGTATTACCGCAGAGTGTCGGCCGGTAATAATCCTCCCGATCCCGGTATTACCGCAGAGTGTCGGCCGGTAATAATCCTCCCGATCCCGGTATTACCGCAGAGTGTCGGCCGGTAATAATCCTCCCGATCCCGGTATTACCGCAGAGTGTCGGCCGGTAATAATCCTCCCGATCCCGGTATTACCGCAGAGTGTCGGCCGGTAATAATCCTCCCGATCCCGGTATTACCGCAGAGTGTCGGCCGGTAATAATCCTCCCGATCCCGGTATTACCGCAGAGTGTCGGCCGGTAATAATCCTCCCGATCCCGGTATTACCGCAGAGTTTCGGCCGGTAATAATCCTCCCGATCCCGGTATTACCGCAGAGTTTCGGCCGGTAATAATCCTCCCGATCCCGGTATTACCGCAGAGTGTCGGCCGGTAATAATCCTCCCGATCCCGGTATTACCGCAGAGTGTCGGCCGGTAATAATCCTCCCGATCCCGGTATTACCGCAGAGTGTCGGCCGGTAATAATCCTCCCGATCCCGGTATTACCGCAGAGTGTCGGCCGGTAATAATCCTCCCGATCCCGGTATTACCGCAGAGTGTCGGCCGGTAATAATCCTCCCGATCCCGGTATTACCGCAGAGTGTCGGCCGGTAATAATCCTCCCGATCCCGGTATTACCGCAGAGTGTCGGCCGGTAATAATCCTCCCGATCCCGGTATTACCGCAGAGTGTCGGCCGGTAATAATCCTCCCGATCCCGGTATTACCGCAGAGTGTCGGCCGGTAATAATCCTCCCGATCCCGGTATTACCGCAGAGTGTCGGCCGGTAATAATCCTCCCGATCCCGGTATTACCGCAGAGTGTCGGCCGGTAATAATCCTCCCGATCCCGGTATTACCGCAGAGTGTCGGCCGGTAATAATCCTCCCGATCCCGGTATTACCGCAGAGTGTCGGCCGGTAATAATCCTCCCGATCCCGGTATTACCGCAGAGTGTCGGCCGGTAATAATCCTCCCGATCCCGGTATTACCGCAGAGTGTCGGCCGGTAATAATCCTCCCGATCCCGGTATTACCGCAGAGTGTCGGCCGGTAATAATCCTCCCGATCCCGGTATTACCGCAGAGTGTCGGCCGGTAATAATCCTCCCGATCCCGGTATTACCGCAGAGTGTCGGCCGGTAATAATCCTCCCGATCCCGGTATTACCGGAGAGTGTCGGCCGGTAATAATCCTCCCGATCCCGGTATTACCGGAGAGTTTCGGCCGGTAATAATCCTCCCGATCCCGGTATTACCGCAGAGTGTCGGCCGGTAATAATCCTCCCGATCCCGGTATTACCGCAGAGTGTCGGCCGGTAATAATCCTCCCGATCCCGGTATTACCGCAGAGTGTCGGCGGGTAATAATCCTCCCGATCCCGGTATTACCGCAGAGTGTCGGCGGGTAATAATCCTCCCGATCCCGGTATTACCGCAGAGTGTCGGCTGGTAATAATCCTCCCGATCCCGGTATTACCGCAGAGTGTCGGCTGGTAATAATCCTCCCGATCCCGGTATTACCGCAGAGTGTCGGCTGGTAATAATCCTCCCGATCCCGGTATTACCGCAGAGTGTCGGCTGGTAATAATCCTCCCGATCCCGGTATTCCTGCAGAGTGTCGGCGGGTAATAATCCTCCCGATCCCGGTATTACCGCAGAGTGTCGGCGGGTAATAATCCTCCCGATCCCGGTATTACCGCAGAGTGTCGGCGGGTAATAATCCTCCCGATCCCGGTATTACCGCAGAGTGTCGGCGGGTAATAATCCTCCCGATCCCGGTATTACTGCAGAGTGTCGGCTGGTAATAATCCTCCCGATCCCGGGGTCTTTGCAGAGTGGCTGTGGGGGTCTTGCTTCACCGCGGACCTCCCAGCAGCTGTGTAGTGAACAGAACGACCTGGGACGCTCCTCACCGGCCTTCTTAAGACCAGTGTAGGGCGCTCCCAGTCATCCTGGCAACCGTGGGGCGGTGTGCCGCATTGCCCGGCAACGAGGCACACCCCCATGACATGGGCCACGCTCACGAGAGCACGGCCTTTTTCAGTCGGTGAGTGCAGGCATGGGAAACTCCTGAGCCCATGCTGTACTCGCCGGGGCCATGCTGACTGCCACGGCCCAGAACATCCCTGCGGGGGGTCCGCCCCTTCTCCTGCTGGATGACTGGAGGGGTGTGAACCTCACCTCAGGGAACCATCTCTCCCCCTCCAGCTGCTCTGGATAGGGATAGAGAGGTGACAGGAGTCACACCTCTCACCCTGGATGGCCCGGCTTCAAAGGGCCGTGACATGATGAGAGGGGGGAGAGGTGGGTGGAGCTGAGAGGAGGGAGAGGTGGGTGGAGCTGAGAGGAGGGAGAGGTGGGTGGAGCTGAGAGGAGGGAGAGCGCACAGCCTGGCACACCGCGACACTTGAGTTTGGTGTTGGGTCTGGTATGTTGGTTGGAGGAGGAAGCTTGACACTGGAGATCTCGTCACGAATTGTGTCCATCTTCTTGAAGTGACTGGCAATCTCCTGTGCAGTAAGTTGGTGGGCGGAGGAAGTGGGGGGCGGAGTAAGGGATTAAGGGTAGAGAAGAGTGATGAGGATTGGATGAGAGGGTCTTGATGAGAGTTGTAGTAGGTTTGCTTAGCAGCATGGAGGTTGGAGTTGTATTTGAGGACAACATGGAGTGGGAGACATTTTGGTGAAATTTATAACTAATTTTGAGGTTACTTTATATATTTTATAGACGAAAGTAAAAAATATCGTTTTTCTTCAAAACTTTTGGTCTTCCTTTGTTTATAGCGTGAAAAATAAAAAGCGCACAGGTGATGACATCCCACCGACAGAAAGCTCTATTTGTGTGAAGAAAGGACGGATATTTAGTTTGGGTGCAGCGTTGCACGACCGCGCAATTGTCAGTTACATAAAGAGGCGTGGCCATGAAGGGGTGTACATCCTGCGTAGGGGGAGGGGATAAGGACACAAATTGGCGCTTTATTCTCATGGAGATCACATGGTTATTACTAGGAGGAGACGGAAACATTTGCTGGGTATTGGAGCTTTTGTGAGATGGATGGATTGGATGGCGACTGATTTGTATGGAGACATAATATAGAGCGGGAGGAATCCATGGTGTATTGTCACATGTATGAATGCAGGATTGGGGTACTATCCGTGTATTAGGGGGACCAATGACACCTTGGCTAGTATTGTAGATGAATCTGGGGGCGTCGGGGGCAATCTTCTTATGTTTATGGCCCTTTAGGGCAGATGTGATTTCTATGTATTTTATGGGAGATTTTCTCTGTATATTGGGAGTTTCCATCTTGTTGTATCATGAATGTAGTATGGAAGATGAGTCCTATGTACTAGGAATGGTCATTGGAAGGACAGAATTGGAGCCACATGATTGGC
Source organism: Staurois parvus (assembly GCF_062004578.1). Taxonomy (NCBI): domain Eukaryota; kingdom Metazoa; phylum Chordata; class Amphibia; order Anura; family Ranidae; genus Staurois; species Staurois parvus. The sequence goes on from NW_028318876.1 coordinate 75,578, forward strand.
TGGCCAACCCCGTGACAGTATAGACTAGTGGGTGACATTGATTGAGATCTGCCCGCTGTGTGTATACAATCACCCGGCTAATGTCTAATATCAGGGGACAAAATGTGCCAGCATTCATATCAGACTAAGGGAAAATGGCCTCCGGAGGAGGGACAGGCGGGCTACAACAAAATGGAGGCGGGAGACCTAATCCACTGCACTGTAATGTGATAACGGTGTGTCATAGATATCAGACCAAGGAAAAATGGCTGCCGGAGGAGGGACAGGCGGGCTACAACAGAATGGAGGACAAAGCTCTAATCCACTGCACTGTAATGAGATGACTTGATGGCTTTCCCTGTTTTATGCTATTCAGAGGTTTTTTCGACCAGCACCATCTAGTGTCTGCTCTCCATACTGCACCCTCTGTATAAATCTGTCTGGGGTCACTTCCTGTCTTGTGTCACTTCCTGTCCCGGGAACACTTTCCTCCTCTCAGCCATTTTAGATCGGCTTCTAGAAGGTCCTGTGATTGTCGGTCTCCATCCTGAACACACGGCCACCATAGGGCCAGCATGGGATCTTCTCCATGTCAGAGCACACGGGTAAGTCAGGTGGATCTCCTATTCCTGGTCCCGGCTCCTGTCCCTGCTATAGACGGACCAATCATCTGTGACCGAACCTTCCTCCTCGTCATCGATGATCTGGGTGTATTATTATTATTTATTCCAGGTACTTGTATAGCGCCGTCAGTTTATATCTATATTGTACATTCCTTGACCTCATCCCCTCACAACTCCTACGACCTCCTTCCCCCTCCATCCTACGCTCCCTCACCCACATCTTCAATCTCTCCCTCTCTACTGGAGCATTCCCCTCCCCCCTAAAGCACGTGCACATCACCCCCATACTCATCCCTCCCTGGACTCCACCGACCTGAACAACCTCAGACCCATCTCCCTGCTGCCATTTACTTCCAAGCTCCTTGAGCGCCTCGTCTACAATCATCTGAGCTCCCACCTCACTGACAACAACCTCCTCGATCCCCTACAGTCCGGCTTCCATCCCCTACACTCCACCGAAACCGCCCTACACTCCACCGAACCCGCCCTACACTCCACCGAAACCCCCCTACACTCCACCGAACCCGCCCTACACTCCACCGAACCCGCCCTACACTCCACCGAAACTGCCTTACACTCCACCGAAACCGCCTTACTCAAATCACCGACCTGCTAACCACTAAAGCCAATGGCCACCACTCAGTCCTCCTACTCCTCGACCTCTCCTCGGCCTTCGACACCGTCAACCACCCCCTCCTCCTTAATAAACTACACTCTCTCGGCCTCAGAGACTCCGCCCTCTCCTGGCTCTCCTCCTATCTATCCCAGCGCTCCTTCAGCGTTACCTATAACGCTACCACCTCCCCCTCTCTGTTGGGGTCCCTCAAGGCTCTGTCCTCGGGCCCCTCCTCTTCTCCATCTACACCTCCTCCCTCGGCAAACTGATACACTCCCACGGCTTCAACTACCACCTCTATGCCGACGACACACAAATCTATCTCTTCACCCCTCACCCCTTCAGTCTCTGCCCGTATCACCCACCTACTGAACGACATATCAAACTGGATGTCGCTCCATTTCCTCAAATTGAACCTTTCCAAAACCGAGCTCCTGATTTTCCCCCCAGCCCGTGCCCCCACCCCCATACTCTCCATCACGACTAACAACGTCACCATCAGTCCCACCCCACAAGCCAAAGTCCTGGGTGTCACCCTGGACTCAAACCTGTCCTTCCAACTTCATGTCCAATCGTTGGCAAACTCATGCAGGCTCCACCTCCGCAACATCTCCAAAATACGTTCATTCCTCACCCCAGACACCTCCCTCACCTCCCTCCTCACAGACTATCCCCGCTTCAGTCTATCCTGAACTCAGCGACCAGACTCATCCACCTCACCAACCGCTCTGCTTCTGCCACCCCCCTCTGTCATTCCCTCCACTGGTCTCCACCTCCCACGCCCGACTGCAGGACTTCCCCCATCTTCTGGAACTCCCTACCCCAATCCATCAGACTGTCACCCACCCTCCTCACCTTCAGGCGCACCCTGAAAACCCATCTCTTCAGGGAAGCCTACCCCACCCTCACCTAACAGCCGATCTCCTACCACTCCATCCCCCACAACCACTTCCTCCTGTACCACTCTCCCCTCCCTCCTAGATTGTAAGCTCCCAGGATCAGGGCCCTCCCCCCCCTCGTGTATTGTATTGTTACTGTATTGTCTCATGTTCTGTCCCCACTATAATGTACAGCGCTGAGCGAACCTTCTGCCGCCATATAAATACTGTATAATAATAATAATAATTCCCATAAGTCCCCGCCCCCGAGGAGCGTACAATCTAGGGGCCCTAACTCACATTCATACATACACATACTAGGGACAACTTAGGAGACAATTCACCTCCCAGCATGTCTTTGTAGTATAGGAGGAAACCGGAGTACCCGGACGAAACCTACGCAAGCACAGGGACAACATGCAAACTCCAGGCAGGTGGTGCCATGGTTGGGATTTGAACCAACAACCCGAGTACTGCCAGGTGGAAGTGCTAACCACTCAGCCACTGTGCTGCCCCGTGCTGTATATATCTCAGCATCTACTTCTCAGTGTTGGTTTCCTCCTCATTGCCGGCCATTAAATGGGCCTCAGAATGGCTCCGGTATTCCCTCCTAGGAAGGACATTCAGGCCGATCTCCCACCATGTTCCTCTGATGTGTCCGAGACAGAATAACAGGAGAGACACCAGGTATGTATGGGAGAGGGGTGAGATGCTGGGAGGGATATGTATGGGAGAGGGGTGAGAAGATGGGAGGTATGTGAATGGGGGGAGAGGGGAGAAGATGGGGATTAATGTATATGGGGAGGGGTGAGAAGTTGAGGAGGGGTGAGAAGCTGGGAGGGGATATGTATGGGGGAGGTGTGAGAAGCTAGGAGGGGATATGTATGGGGGAGGGGTGAGAAGCTGGGAGGGATGTGTATGGAGGAGGGGTGAGAAGTTGGGGAGGGCTTTTTGGGTGCGGGGCCCATGGAACCCAGCTCACTTTTGAGAGATGGGGAGACCCCTGTCTCAGCACCCATATCCCTCTTATGTGTAAGTCACCCTGTGCCTGTTAGGGGTTCAGGGTGAGATGTCCTGATATTGTGTAGACATGTATAGGTAGGGTGGGGGGGTTGTTCATTGTTTAATGCCATGTGATTGCATCCCATTGTTCTATTGTCTGTCTGGCTTGGGAGTAAACTATTATGGGATGTATGTGTTTGTGTGTATTGGTTGGTGGGGGGTGTCTCCAGCAGCCCTCCCTCCTGATGGGACTGTCTGCTGGTGTGAAGTTTGAATACCTTTGTGTCTCTTGTTACTAAATGTAGATTGCCCCGCCCTGTGTCATTATGCAGGGAGGGGGGATTGTCCCCTGAGTGTATATATCTTGTATCTGTGTTCAAATAATGTAGTCTACCTCCTGGTTTACTTCAGGACTGGTGTCTAGTCTTGTATGGTCGGCTGTGGTGTCTGTGGTCGGTGTTCGGAGGGGGAAGCAGTATTCTAACGGAAGTACTCAAGCGCAGTCTGGGGTCAGTTCCGTTACAGCTGTGTATGGGGGAGGGGCAAGAAGCTAAGGAAGATATGTATGGAGGAGGGGTGAGAAGCTGGGGAGAGATGTGTATGGGGGAGGGGTGTGAAGCTCAGAAGGGATGTGTATGGGGGAGGGGGTGAGAAGCTGGGAAGGGATATATATGGGGAAGTGGTGAAAAGTTGGGAGAGGATATGTATGAGGGAGGTTTGAGAAGCTTGGGAGAGATGTGTATGGGGGAGGGGTATGTGTGGTGGAGGGATGACAAGTCGGGGACGAGTATATACGGGGGAGTGGTGAGAAGCCAGGGATGGGTATGTGTAGGGGGGGAGTTGGAAGCCAGGGACGGATATGTGTGAGGGAGGGGTGAGAAGCCAGGGACGGGTACGTATGGGGGAGGGGTGTGAAGCCGTGAACGGGTATGTATGGGGGAGGGGTGTGAAGCCGGGGACAGGTATGTATGGGGGAGGGGTGTGAAGCCGTGCACTGGTATGTATGGGGAAGGGGTGAGAAGCAGTGGACGGGTACGTATGGGGGAGGGGTGAGAAGCCGGGGACAGGTATGTATGGGGGAGGGGTGAGAAGTCGGGGACGGGTATGTATGGGGGAGGGGTGTGAAGCCGTGCACGGGTATGTATGGGGGAGGGGTGTGAAGCCGTGCACAGGTATGTATGGGGAAGGGGTGAGAAGCAGTGGACGGGTATGTATGGGGGAGGGGTGAGAAGCCAGGGACAGCTATGTATGGGGGAGGGGTGAGAAGCCAGAGATGGGTATGTATGGGGGAGGGGTGAGAAGTTGGGGATGGGTATGTATGGGGGAGGGGTGTGAAGCCGGGGACGGGTATATATGGGGGAGGGGTGTGAAATCGGGGATGGGTATGTATGGGGGAGGAGTGTGAAGCCGGGGACGGGTACGTATGGGGGAGGGGTGTGAAGCCGTGGACGGGTATGTATGGGGGAGGGGTGAGAAGCCGGGGACGGGTATGTATAGGGGAGGGGTGAGAAGCCGGGGACAGGTATGTATGGGGGAGGGGTGTGAAGCCGGGGATGGGTATGTGTGCGGGAGGAGTGAGAAGCCGGGGACGGATATGTATGGGGAGGGGTGAGAAGCCGGGGACGGGTATGTATGGGGGAGGGGTGTGAAGCCGGGGACGGGTATGTGTGCGGGAGGGGTGAGAAGCCGGGGAGGGGTGAGAAGTCAGGGACGGGTATGTATGGGGGAGGGGTGAGAAGCCGGGGACGGGTATGTATGGGGGAAGGGTGTGAAGCCGGGGACGGGTATGTATGGGGGAGGGGTGTGAAGCCGGGGACGGGTATGTATGGGGGAGGGGTGTGAAGCCGGGGACGGGTATGTATGGGGGAGGAGTGAGAAGCTGGGGACGAGTATGTATGGTTTTCTGTCTCTCCAATCTAAGCATTGATAGTGTGATCTCTGTAACTTACAGTTGTGATGAGATGGTGATAACTTCATCCTCAGTTGGATACCACAGTCAGTGACTCCATCGATAAGACATCTTGTAGATCTTGTGAAGTTTCTTCCATAAACTGAGAGAATCTTACAACAATGAACATTCGATCGGTCAAAAGATCATCATGTTTCTGCTTCTTGCCATGAGGCTAGAACTGCAATGCATTTCTGGGAAAGGGGGAGGGGCTATCTATACAACATTAAACCAAATAAACTTTAGTTCAAGTCCAATATAAATAATGAAGATTCTTTCCGGGAACATCTGCAAAACAAGAGGGAAGGGAAGAACAAAGGAAAACAATGCAAACATTCAGCATAATACTTGCAGATGTTGGTGTGGAAAGTCCAGGCTGAGACATGGAAATCCATATTCAGAGGAGAAGGCAGCAACATGCACCTTCCTTCTTACCTCCCTGTAATTCAGGTGGATGACTTGTCTTCCTCTTTGGTTCCTTTATAGGCCTGAAGTAAAGGTGTGCAGAACCTTCTTTCATGACTCTAACTTCTACCTTGCGTACCTTTCCATCGTTACTTGGCATAGTCTTTGTAATCAGAGCCATGGGCCAATGGTTACCATGGGGATCTGTCTCCTTCAAAACAACTACGTCTCCCACTTGTAGATTGGGTTTGCTAGTTTGCCATTTATTACGACTTTGAAGGGTAGAAAGGGACTCCATCTTCCAGCGATTCCAGAACACATTAGCAAGATGTTGAACCCGTCGCCATTGATGCTTGTAAATGTTGGGGTAATCAAGTTCCTCTGTGGGAATAGTGGCTACCCCAGTTTTTTGGGTAAGAAGAGTGGCTGGAGTGAGCAACACTGGGAACTCGGGATCTGAGGACACAGGGACCAATGGCCTTGCATTGATTATAGCGGACACTTCTGCAAGAAGAGTGACTAAGATTTCATGAGTAAATTGAGATGTTTTCTGGTCCAGTAGCATAGAGTCCAGGATCTTTTTTGCAACTCCAATCATGCGTTCCCAAGAGCCTCCCATGTGAGGAATGAGGTGGGTTGAGTTCCCATTTACACTTATTGCCATTCAAGAAGTTCTCTATCTTTTCTGCTGCTGTAAAATGAGTCCCACAGTCAGATCTCAGGGACTTTACAGGTCCTCGTACAGAAACAAATCTTCTGAAATCATTAATGATACAAGAAGAGTCCATTGATTCTATCACATCAATGTGCACTGCACCAATGCTCAAGCAAGTGAACAGCACAGCCCATCGCTTATTGTTAGCAACTCCGCCACGAGTTCTGCGTGTAACAACAGTCCTGGGGCCACATACAGTTGCAAGAAAAAGTATGTGAACCCCTTGGGATTACGTGGAGTTTTGCATGAATTGGGCATAAAATGTGCTCTGAACGTCATCTAAGTCACAACAATAGAAGAACACAGTCTGCTGAACATAATACTACACAAACATTAGATGTTGCCATGGTTTAATTGCACATAACATGTAAACATTCACAGTGCAGGGAGGAAAAAGTATGTGAGGCCCTAGCTTAATGACTTCTCCCAGAGCTAATTGGAGCCAGGAGTGAGCCAACCTTGACTCCAATCAGTGTGATGATATTGGATGTGTTGCTGACAGCTGTCCTGCCCTTAAAAAACACACACCTGTTTTGGGTTTACTGGTTTCAAGAAGCACTCTCTGATGTGAACCATGCCTTGCAGAAAAGAGCTCTCAGAAGACCTACGATCAAGAATTGTTGACTTGCATGAAGCTGGAAAGGGTTACAAAAGTATCTCCAAAAGCCTTGATGTTCCTGTGTCCACGGTAAGACAGACTGTCTACAAATGGAGAAAGTTTAGCACTGTTGCTACTCTCCCTAGGCGTGTTCGTCCTGTAAAAATGACTGCAAGAGCACAGCGCAGAATGCTGCATGAGGTAAAGAAGAATCCCAGAGTGTCAGCTGAAGACCTACAGAAATCTCTGGCACATGCTAACATTTTTGTTGACACATCTACAATAAGGAAAACATTAAACAAGAATGGAGTACATGGGAGGACACCACGGAGGAAGCCATTGCTGGCCAAAAAGAAGATTGCAGCACGTTTGAAGTTTGCAAAAGAGCCCCTGGATGTTCCACAGCACTACTGGCAGAATATACTGTGGACAGATGACACCAAGATTGAGTTGTTTGGGAAGAACACACAACACTATGTGTGGAGAAAAAAAGGCCCAGCACACCAACATCAAAACCTCATCTCCACTGTGAAACATGGCGGAGGGAGCATCATGGTTTGGGGCTGCTTTGCTGCCTCAGGGCTGGACGGATTGTTGTCATTGATGGGAAAATGAATTCCAGAGTTTATCAAGACATTTTGCAGGAAAACGTACGACCATCTGTCCGCCAACTGAAGCTCCGCAGAGGATGGGTGATGCAACAGGACAATGACCCAAAGCATACAAGTCATTCAACAAAACAATGGCTGCAACAGCACAGAATACGCCTTCTGGAGTGGCCCAGTCAGAGTCCTGACCTCAACCCCATTGAAATGCTGTGGCATGACCTTAAGAGAGCGATTCACACCAGACATCCCAAGAATATTGCTACACTGAAACAGTTTTGTGAAGAGGAGTGGTCCAAAATGACTCCAGATCGTTGTGCAGGTCTGATCTGCAACTACAGGAAACGTTTGGTTGAGGTTATTGCTGCCAAAGGAGGGTCAACCAGTTATTAAGTCCAAAGGTTCACATACTTTTTCCTCCCTGCACTGTGAATGTTTACATGTTATGTGCAATTAAACCATGGCAACATCTAATGTTTGTGTAGTATTATGTTCAGCAGACTGTGTTCTTCTATTGTTGTGACTTAGATGACGTTCAGAGCACATTTTATGCCCAATTCATGCAAAACTCCACGTAATCCCAAGGGGTTCACATACTTTTTCTTGCAACTGTATGTCCATGCCAACATTAGTAAATGGTGGTTCAGTGCTTAATCAGTCAGCTGGCAACTCTGCCATTTGTTGTTGTAGGTGCTTCCTGTGACGGGAGTGACTTTGGGTGGGGGCCCATGGAACACAGCTCACGTTGGAGAGGTGGGGAGATCCCTGTCTCAGCTCCCCATATCCCTACTATGTGTAAGTCACCCTGTGCCTGTTAGGGGTACAGGGTGGAATGTCCTAGTATTGTGTAGACATGAATAGGTGGGGTGTGGGGGTTGTTCATTGTTTACTGCCATGTGGTGTATCCCATTGTTCTATTGTGTGTCTTGCTTGGGAGCAAACTATTATGGGATGAATGTGTTTGTGTATTGGCTGGGTGGGGGGTGTCTGCTGATGTGTCTCTGGTTGCTAGATTTGATTTGCCCCGCCCTGTTGTAAGGGATTTCCAGCAAGACGACTCGTGATCGGAAATGTGTGATCACGCACAGCAAAGATTGGTGCCAGACGGCCTACTTAAGGAGTGTCTCTGCTCATGTTCAGTGCTCAGCAAGTTACAGCAGGGCCAAAGGCCTGTTGAGGAATATGTTACCGATTTCCGCATCTGGAGTTCCGATACTCAATGGAATGAGTCTGCTCTCCGCTACCAGTTTTGTCGTGGCCTTTCTGACACCCTGAGCTTGCCCGAGTGGGGGTACCAACCAGACTGGAGAATCTGATAGACCTGACTATCCACATTGACCGTCGGATTCGGGAGAGACAGGATGAGAAAACAAATGGGGAGATCTTGATATGTTCAGAAATGGGGACTCCTGTGCCCTCTACGACTGCTGTTCCGTCAGAGTTACCCATTAATAAAGGAAAACATCTTAATCCATCTAGAAGGAGCTTTTGGAGACCACAGTTGTCTGCTGCAGAACGTATTCGATGACAGAAGTTTTAGCTCTGTCTCTACTGTGGTGACGCAGGTCAATATATAGTGATGTGTCCAATAAGACCTCGTAAGCCCTCTCCCAGCTGGTTCTATATGATGCATCCCCAAGGAACAAGCCGAACGCATCTCTCCTTCCACCTTCAGCTACAACTGGCCGAAGGGACGATCACGGTCCAGCCATTATAGACTCGGGTGCTTGTAGTTGTTTTATGGATGCAAACTTCGCTACCCAGAATAAGATTCTGCTCCGTACCAAGGCACAAAGACTTTAGGTTCATCTAGCGGATGGATCCGGTATCAGTTCTGGCCCTGTGACACAAGAGACCGTGCCAATGTTATGCATCACCTCCTCGGGACACCAGGAATTTCTGTGTCTGGATATCATTACTTCCCCGATATTTCCAGTTATTCTCGGCATGCCCTGGCTAAGAGCACACAACCCAACCATCAATTGGTTGTCTGGAGAAATCTTCTTCCCTTCGGAATACTGTCTGAACCACTGTATTCCTAAAAAACCAAGTGCAGCAACCTCTCTTCTTAGAATTCACTCTGATCCCGAGACCATGAAACTTGTTCCTGTTGTTTACCACGATTATCTGGACGTATTTAATAAAAAGATTGCCAATACTCTTCCTCCTCATCGTTCCTATGATTGTCCGATTGAGCTCCTTCCCGGCACCGAAATTCCTTTTGGACGAATTTACTCCCTATCCGAAGTAGAATTAGAGGTCCTCCGGGGTTATATTGATGAGAGTTTGGAAAAGGGGTTTATTCGGCCTTCTACATCACCAGCAGGAGCTCGCATCTTCTTTGTTGAGAAGAAGGATCACACCTTCAGACCCTGTGTGGACTAACGTGACCTAAACAAGATAACGGTCAAAAATCATTATCCCCTGCCTCTAATTCCTGAGTTATTCCAAAGGCTGCGAGGAGCATGTTTCTTCTCAAAACTGGATCTGAGGGGCGCTTACAATCTGTTTAGAATCCGCAAAGGTGACGAACGGAAGATGGCTTTTTGAACCCACTTCGGGCATTTTGAATATCTGGTGATGCCTTTTTGGTCTCTGTAATGCCCCAGAAACCTTCCAACACCTTGTAAACGATATATTTCGGGACTATTTGGATCTGTTCATAATTGTTTACCTGGATGACATCTTAGTTTTCTCCAGTTTAATAGAAAAACATCGGGATCATGTGAAGAAGACTCTGGATAGATTACGCCAACATCACCTTTACGCAAAAGTTGAAAAATGTGAGTTTGAGAGACAGTCTATCCAGTTCCTCGGACTTGTGATCACCCCCGAGGGCATTTCTATGGACCCCCAAAAAGTGTCCTCTGTATTGGAGTGGCCCGTTCCAGGAGACAGGAAAGCAGTGCAACATTTTGTAGGATTTGCAAATTTCTACAGTAAATGTATCAAAAACTTCTCTGGGATCATCGCACCAGTAACATAGCTCACCAGGCAACATATCCCCTTCAAATGGACTCCTGAGGTCCAAGCAGCCTTTCAGCAATTAAAGACATTGTTCACCTCCGCATCTATCCTGAAGCACCCAGATCCTGCTCTAGCCTTTGTCCTCGAAGTGGACACTTCTGAGAATGCTGTAGGAGCCATCTTGTCACAAAGACAGGGACTCAAATCCCTTCTACACCCTGTTGCATTTTTCTCCAGGAAGTTAAATGCCTCTGAAAGGAACTATGATGTGGAAGACAGAGAGCTGCTAGCCATCAAGGCAGCACTTGAGGAATGGCGCTACTTACTGGAGGGAGTATCCCATCCTATTCTCATCTTCACAGACCATAAGAACCTTGAATACCTGAAAACGGCAAAACGCTTAAGGCCACGACAAGCAAGATGGCCACTATTTTTCACCCGCTTTGTCTTCCATTTGACATACCGTCCTGGATCAAAAACCGGTAAACCCGACGCACTCTCCCGTATGTTTCCTGACCCAATTGTACAGTCTAAACCTGACACGATTTTGCCAGCCAAGAAATTTTTACTGCTGCAGACAGACTTGTAACAAGTGGTGGATAATCATCCACCTTGCATAGATATGCATCTTCAGCTAAAGAATGGTCTGTATTTCCATAAAGAACAAATCTTTGTGCCCGAAGAACTCAGTACTCTTATCCTCAAAAGGTGTCACGATCACCCCTTGGCAGGTCACTTCGGGATTCACAAGACTTCAAATTTGGTCTCTCGCTCCTTCTGGTGGCCAAACTCAATAAAAGATTGCCAGGACTATGTGAGGTCTTGTACAGTTTGCCTTAGAAACAAGTCTGACAAAGCCAAGACCTGGGGCCTGTTGGAATCTTTGCCCGTACCGGAAAAACTTTGGAGTATGATCTCAATGGATTTTATTGTGGAACTTCCCCCATCGGAAGGATTTACCACTATTTTTGTAGTGGTTGACCGCCTATCAAAGATGGCCCACTTCCTTCCCTTGAAAGGGACTCCTTCCGCCACGGAAACTGCTTCTGCTTTTATCAAAGAGATCGTAAGATTGCATGGCGTTCCTATCAATATTGTATCTGACCGAGGAGTAAAATTTACATCCAAGTTCTGGAAAGCTCTGTGTGAAGCATTAGAGATTGAATTACACTTCTCCTCTGCATATCACCTGCAAACTAATGGACTGACAGAAAGAACGAACCAAACTCTGGAACAATACCTCCGATGCTTCTCCTCATAGTCACAGGATGACCGGATATCTCTCCTTCCGTTAGCGGAGTTCGCTTACAATAATTCCATTCACTCGGCTACCAAGCAATCCCCCTTTTACTCCAACTATGGATATCACCCCTCCTTCCTTCTGGAAATACCAGTGGAACCCGCTGTCCCGGCAGTACAAAAAAGGATGGAGTTCCTCAGGAGGAAAGGGGAAATATTGCAGAAAACGATTTCTGAAGCTCGGGTGAGTAACAAAACTTTTTTTGACAAAAGAAGAAGGGGCAACTTAAAACTGAAACCAGGGGAGAGTCTGGTTATCCACGGCAAATCTAAAATTGAATTGTCCTTTGAGAAAGCTTGGTACAAGATACCTGGGACCATTTACTATCAAGAGTAAAGTTAACCCTGTAGCTTTTGAATTAAAACTGCCTGCTAATAAGATTCACACGGTGTTCCATTGCTCCTTGCTGAAACCACATATTCCAAGTGGATTTCCCAATCAAGATCCACAGGCATGAGCTCCACTGCTGGTTGAAGGAAATGAAGAATACAAGGTTGAGGCTATCTTGAATTGTAGGAAGAGGGGCAGACAGACACAGTTTCTCATAAAATGGAAAGGTTATGGTCCAGAGGACAATTCCTGGGAACTATCCACTAATGTCCATGCCCCACGGATAGTTCAAGCCTACCTCCATCTTCACCCTGAAAAACGAGCCCTAGTGGGCATCTGGAGGCTGCCCCTAAGGGGGGTTGGCAATGTAAGGGATTTCCAGACAGTCGAATCGTGATTGGAAATGCGCGATCACGCATGTGCACGCGCACAGCGAAGATTGGCGCCAGATGGCCTATTTAAGGAGTGTCTCTGCTCATGTTCAGTGCTGACTGGTCTTCAGCTCCCCCGTGTCCTGCTTGTTCCTGTGTGATTCCTTTGTTGCTGACCCGGCTTGTTCCTCACCTGACTCTGATTGCTCTCCTGATACCGGTTCCTGACTTCGGCTCTGCTCCTGACCTTGGCTTTTCCTTCTGATGCTGTACCGCGCTGCCCGACTGTTGATGACCCCGGCTATTCCATGACATTGCTCCTGTCTCTTACCCTCACTACCTGCCTTGCTCTGGTGCACGCCTGGCAAGCGTCAAGACCTGCTCTGCTTGTTACTACTGTGCCTGAATCAGAAGATCATCGGTCTTCCAGAGTCATCCTCTGCAATAGCAACAACTACTGGCGCTCTTGCTCCCCTGGGTCCTAGACTCCCTCTGTTCCAACTCCAGTGGGGTCAGGGCTGGTGACACAAGTGAGGCCGGCCTCGTCATTTCAGTCTCCCATCAGGTACGTGACACCTGTGTCCATATGCAGGGAGGTGGGTTGTTCCCTTGAATGTTTATATCTTGTGTCTGTGTTAAAATAAAGCCGTCTATTTCCTGGTTTTACTTTGAGTGGTGTCTGTGTTCGGACAGGGAAGCGGGAGTCTAATGGAAATACCCTAGTGCATTCGGGGTCCGGTTCCGTTACACTTCCCTCTTAGTTTTTGACACTTGATGCATTTGAGGAGTATGGACGATATACACCTTTTCATGCCGACGATCCAGAAACCTGCAGACCTTACTGCTCCCTCAGTAAAGTGACGACCTTGGTGCTGAACTTGCTCATGGAAATGTCTGTCTAACAGAGCAGTAATGTGATGACGTCCTTGAATAATGAGGGGATTTCTCTCTTCTCTGGACGAATCGGATCTTCCAATGCGACCACCAACTCACAATAGCTTGTTGTGATCAATTACTGGAATTCATTTGCACAGAGAGCTATCCTTAGGTTGAGTCCTTTTGATATGTTAGCAATCTCTTGTGAGTACAATTCATGTTTGACACATTGAATAATGTCCTTTTCTGCTTGAAGGACCTCCTCAAAGGTGTGGAGGGGGGGGGGCTTTACAGATGTGCCAGTTGTGACACACTTTTTCAGTGCTAGAGCTGTTTTCAAACTGATGAGCAATGTGAACAAGACGTGCAATGGCTCGTACAACAGAGGACCACTTAGAAAAGCATTCAAAACGGTGAGGACTCAGCCCTGCCCTGGCTTTCATAGAGGTGTTGAGTGTGATGGTAACAGCTCTGATTTCCTTATCAGATTCCGGATGAACCAGTTCAAAGGTAGAATTTGTTGAACTTGAGATAAGTTTATCATTCAAGAGTACTGGTGGATATAGCCAAGATGTGTCCAGAAATGCAGTGGTAGGTACTGCACGACTGCCGCTGTCAGCAGGGTTGAGGCTAGTTGGAACATAGTGCCATTGTTCAGGTGTAGAGAACTTCGTTATGCGTTCCACTCTGTTGCCGACATACACGTGGAACCGTCTTGTGTGACTATTGTGTGACTAGCACTATTTTGCTGTCTGTATAAAAGTCAAAGGAGTCTATTTCAACATCTGTGTCAAGTTCTACGAGCTCAGCAATTTCCACAGCTGACACAGCTGCACTAAGTTCAAGCCTTGGAATAGTATGTGCAGGTTTTGGTGTGAGCTTGGTCTTGCCCATGATAAATCCTACACCCACTTTACAGCTGGGATCCGTAGCTCGAAGATAAGCCACCGCAGCAAGGGCTTCATTGGATGCATCGGAGAAGACATGAATCTCTCTTGTGGTGGCATTCATTAAGGATGCTTGGGTGTAAGAGCGTGGTATCTGGGGGAGTTCTAATTCTTTTAGAGACTGTTTCCAGGATTCCCACCTTTTGTTGTTTCTCCTTGGGTAAGGGCGTATCCCAGTCTGAGCTTTCAGAAGTAAGTTGTCTCAGCAGTATCTTACCCTAAATGGTGAGAGGTGTAATGAAACCTAAGGGATCATAAATGCTGTTCACTGTAGACAATACTCCTCACAGGCTGATGTTTGAAATGTGAATGTGTCTTGTTTAACATTCTAAAGCAATCCAAGACTGCGTTGCGTAACAGGTCAGATCCTAGTTGGAATTTCTTCACACTGACAGCATGATCATCAGAAGGAAAGGCTATCATGACCTTGTCGCTGTTAGAGATGATTTTGTGAAGTCTGAGGTTTGCAGTGGCAAGCATGTTCTGGGTTCTAGTAAGAAGGTCAATAGCTTCTTTTTCATTGGGCAGAGATTTGAGTCCATTGTCTACATAGAAATTCCTTTCAATGAACTGTCTTGCATCAGATCCAAATTCTTTCTCACCCTCTTGAGCTGTTTTCCTCAGTCCATAAATTGCTACTGCAGGAGAAGGACTGTTACCAAAAACATGTTCCTTCATTCGGTAGTCTGACTTCATCGTTGGCATCATTATTGCGGTACCATCGGAACCTGAGGAAGTTTCTGTAATCTTTGTGGACGATGAAACAGTGGAACATCTGCTGAATGTCAGCCATAACAGCAAATGGTTCTTGTCTGAAGTGAAGTAAAACTCCTATGAGATTGTTGTTCAGATTAGGCCCAGTGAGAAGATTGTCATTGAGGGAGACGCCTTCATGATGAGCACTTGAGTCAAAGACCACCCTAATCTGATCAGGCTTGCGAGGATGGTAGACACCAAAGCATGGTAGATACCAACATTCTTCTCCTTCTGTAAGAGGAGGTACAGGCTCAGCATGATTTCTCTCAAACACCTTCTGCAAAAAGTCCACAAAGTGCTTTTTCATCTCAGGCTTCTGGTTCACACTGCGATTTAAAGAAACAAACCGTGATTCTGCATGTACCTGTTGTTTGGTAGTCTCTTTCTTTGGGTCCGAAATGGTAGAGGTGTTACCCAACTGTTGGAATCATCTTGGTAGAGCTCCTGACTCATGGTTTTCAAGAATTCTTTGTCTTCTATGGTAGCTGCCAACTCATTGTCCTTTAGTGGTTACCTCGAACACTGTGTTGCCGATGATGTCATCCCAGAGATTAAGAGCTTTCTTGTTGTCTTGTATGATGGGCCGTTGTGCACCTTTTTCAAACAGTCTTTCTTTCACAATATATTTATGTGGTCATTGTGCAGAACAAGTTGTTCGTCTATTTGACAGGACATGTGTTTTAAGGAAAGAGACTGAGTAGGACCTCCTGTCCTGGTCTAGGCAGTCATTGCCTATGATGACCCATGCTAGGTCCAGACGCTGAGCATATGGGGCATTGTGTGGACCGTTGATTTGATGACAAACTTTGTGCACCCTTAGAATTGAGCTCTTAGTATTCCCTCCAGCCCATGCCCCCTCCCCTGACTTCTCTATCAAGATCAATAACACAATCATCAGTCCCTCTGTCAGGGCTCCAGGGTATGACCAGAGGTATGTGACTGACGCAGGGAAACGCAGGCTTCAGATAAGTTATAAACAATATAATTTATTAAAGACTAACAATACAAACATAAACGCAGTGCAATACTAAACATAACACAGTGCAAACGAACCAAACCACCCACAGATAACAATACATACAATGCAAGCGTCGTCAGGCAGGCCGGGTCAATAACAATCGGGCAGGTAGGTACAGGGGGTCAGGCAGAGAATGGTCGGGGTCACAAGCCAGGGATGAAACAAGAGAAGTCAGCAGAGGTCCGGATCAGGCAGGGTCAGCAACGAATCAGTCAGACAGGGACAGGAACAGGGATGCAGGAACAAGATACAGGGCCCAGGAAAAACACACACCAAGGCAGAGACTGCAGGTCTGGCCATCCCTTAAATACACCTGCATAATCAACTTCAGGTGTTTGGCTGGCTGCAGGGTTGAGTCTCTGATTGCTGGGAGCACCCGCTGGCCAGCACTGGTACTGCAGCCCACAAGGCAGGTGAGTCCCACCATTACTGGCAAGTCCATTCCTAACACCCTCCCCTCATGCCAGGGTACTTGGTGTAATCCTAGACTCCCATCTGTCCTTTCAGTCCCAAATCCAATCGCTGTCCAAATCTTGTAGACTTCACCTCCACAACATCTCCAAGATACGTCCGTTCCTAACCTCGAAAACCACTAAGCAACTCAATCACTCCCTTATTCTATCTCGCCTCGACTATTGTAACTCCCTCCTCATTGGACTACCTCATCACAGGCTATCCACTCTTCAGCCTATCATGAATGCTGCTGCCAGACTCATCCACCTTACTAACCGTTCTGTATCAGCCACCCCTCTCTGCCAATCCCTCCACTGGCCTCCACTCAGTGTCCTCCACCCCCCTCTGCCAATCCCTCCACTGGTCTCCACACAGTGTCCTCCACCCCTCTCTGCCAATCCCTCCACTGGCCCCCACACAGTGTCCTCCACCCCTCTCTGCCAATCCCTCCACTGGCCCACACTCAGTGTCCTCCACCCCTCTCTGCCAATCCCTCCACTGGCTTCCCATTGCCCAACGGATAAAATTCAAAATATTAACAATAACATATAAAGCTATTTATAACTCCGCCCCAAATTACATCACCGATCTTGTCTCCAAATATCACCCAAACCGTACTTTCCGCTCCTCGCACGACCTCCTGCTCTCTAGCTCCCTTGTCTCCTCCCATGCTCATCTCCAGGACTTCTCCAGAGCTTCCCCTATCCTCTGGAACTCTCTACCCCAATGTATCGCCTAATCTGCTCACTTTTAGGCGATCTTTGAAAACCTATCTCTACATGGAAGCCTATCCTGCCCTCAGCTAATAATGGAATCTTCTACTCTTCCAACCAGTCCATCAACCACAGTTACTACCTTTTGTACCACTAGCCCCTCCCTCCTAGATTGTAAGTTCCCAGGATCAGGGCCCTCCTATCCCTCTTGTATTGAACTGTATTGTTGCTGTATTGTCTCCCGTTACATTGTAAGCGCTGAGCAAACTGTTGGCGCCATATAAATCCTGTATAATAATAATGTCTTGGCCGAGTAACAGCAGGATATCGGCACTTTCATCGAGGGCTGGTATTCGGCTGGCTATGTGCTTTAAGTGAGAATGGTGATAAGCAGCTTCAGGAGTAGGGATCTCCTCTTTGGTGTTTGGAATCTGGTTGCGCTCCGTGATAGTGGGCAAAGATATCTCCACATTGTCATTCAGAGGAGTAACTACAAGACCACTGGCTCTCCTACCTAAGACTTCTGTAGTGCCGGAACAAGTGCTTGGAGTATAAGGCAGAGCATCTCCACTTATGTTCAACAGTTCAAAAAACTGAGTTCTTGCAAGAGATCTGTTACTCTGATCATCCAAAATAGTATATAGTCTTATGGCCTTTTCAGGTTTACCTTTGGGGTATACACGGACCAATCATATCTTTGCAGAGGAGTTGTCGCAGAATCCTTCTCCACAGACCTCTGTACATGAAGAGAACACTGGGGGGTAGGTGCTGCTTGATCTGGACGCTCCACGCCTTGTTTTGCCTCAGGAAGATTGTTTGTGAGCGTAGCAGAGTTGTGCGAATATTGATGAAGAGCTTGCACATGGTCATCACGGTCACACTCTATACATTTGATGATCGCTTTACAGTCCTTTGCAAAGTGTTTCATGAAGGCACAGCATTTGTAGCAAACCCCACATTTCCTCTAAAGTTCTTTATGTTCTTGGAGGGTTTTCTTTCTGAAGCCGATACATTTCTTAAGTGGATGTGGTTTGTTATGTATTGGACATTGGCGATTTGGGTCCTCAATTCTCTTGTTTTGATCAGTCTTTTCAAGAACTGTAGCAGGTGCAGGTAGAACATTAGTCCTTTTCACTAACGCTGGGCCTCTACGGTCTCTGCGCAACATATGTGTGTTCATAGGTCTTGGAGAGAGTGTATTGAGAAGGTTACAGTCCCCATATGAGAAACTTGGGTCATTCTCAGTGTCTGCAATTCTTTCGATGAACTCGCAGAAGTAGGAAAAAGGAGAAAAGGCAACTCTATGTTCATCCTTATACTTTGATCCAAGCACTGCCCATCTTTCTTGTATTCCATATGGTAGCTTGAGAACAATAGGTTTGATGCCATGAGAGGTGTCCAGGTAACTGAGACCAGGTAAGTTGATGTCAGCCTTAGCAAGTTGAAGCTCTAATAGAACATCGCTGAGTTCTTGAAACTTTAGGTTGCCGTCAGCGGAAATCCATGGGAAACTTTGCAACCTTTTGAATAAAGCATCTTCAGTGGCCTCTGGGCTGCCAAAGGTATGTTCAAGTCTGCCCCAAGCAGCATTAAGGCCTGCAGCAGGGTTGTCAATATGAACTACTTTGAGCCTCTTGATGCGTTCAGTGGACTGGGGACCTAGCCATCTGATGTGTAGATCTAATTCCTCAGCGGCATTGATGTCTAGGTCAGTCTGTGACGGGAGTGACTTTTGGGGGTGGGGGGACCGCTTGGTCAGCTCATGTCCCCCTCATTATGTTTAACCCACCCTGTGCCTGTTAAGGGGTACAGGGTGTGTATGTGAATGTCTGAGTCTTGTGTATAGTGTGTGTTCCTTTGTCTAGGCCACATGGCTGTCCATTGTCTGTTTGCCATGTGCTACCCCCCATTGTGCTGTGTCTTCCTGTCCAGCCAACTATTATGGGATGTACTGTTTGTGTATTGGTGTGGGGGTTGGTCAATGTCCTTTGCCATGTCCTCCCCCCCCATTGTGCTGTGTCTTCCTGTCCAGCCAACTATTATGGGATGTACTGTTTGTGTATTGGTGTGGGGGTTGGTCAATATCCTTTGCCACATGGTTGCATCCCATTGTTCTGTGTCTTGGTTGGATGGGGAGGGGTGATGAGGTGTTTCCTGCCTATACTGTAGCCCTTCCCACTGATAGGGCGGGCTGATGATGTATTTCCTGTCCCTGGTTGTCTTTCCCCGCCCTCTGTATAAAACGTGTTGTTTGTGTACAATAAAAGTAGTTGGCTTTCTGTCTTACGAGCTGGGTGTTGTCTTTTTCCTGAGGGATTTCAAGGGCGTGGTCCGTGGATGGTGTTCGGACAGGGGAAGTTGTGCTACAACGGAAAAACTCAGTGCGGTCTGGGTTCCGGTTCCGTTACACAGTCATTGTGGCCTTAAAAGTGGATTTCCAGCCTCTGTAATTTTCAGGCTTGTCATCAAACTTGGTGAGGCCTGTCTTAACAAGTTCTCTGTAGAGCATGTATTTAGCAGACTTTGACATGTCCGTGTTTTCTGATTTTGGATGCATGACTGCAGGTGGAACAGAGTTGGTTGTGACGGTTGGTGAACTTACATGAAGTGACTTGGGAACATATGTTGCTGCTAAGTCATTCAGTGCTGGAACTGGCTTAAAGTCCATTGGCATGTTAGTTTGTGGAGTAGTGCATTTGCTAGGAGGTACTCTGTTGGTGCCTAAGTATGATGGACGGTCTATTAAATACACACCAGTGTCTGCGGCTAGCTGAGATGCTGCAGTCTGATGTATTGGAGGATATAAGGGCAAATCATCTTGAGGTACAGTAGGTGCAGAGAAGAGACTTTGAGTAGTTTGGCTGCTGTGACAGGAAGTTGACGTTCTGGAGAGGTGTGCGAAGAATCTGAGACATAAGATACAACTGAGTGTCTGGAACTGTTGTCTCTTTCGTTTTCACGAGCGGCTTGTTCTAAGACCCTTAACCTTTCCATGGCTGTGGCATGCTCACATTGTTTTTCCAAAACTTCAATTTCTACCTTTTGGCGTGTGGCTTCAGCTTCTTTCTCTGCTTTCTGATGTGTGGCCTGAGCCTCCATTTCTGCTTTCTTTTGGGTGAAAGCTGCCTGAATTTTAGAAGCTTCAGCATCAGCACGGGCTTTTATTAGTTGTTGACTGAGTGTAGAAGACCTTGATTGTATGGATTTGGAAGATCTTGAGGAGCGTCTAGTAGATGCTGAGCGATAAGATCTGGATTCGTGGAGCTGTGTTATTCTCACTTCTGCCTTTGTCTTTGTTCGCTCCACTACATTGTCTCTTTCAGGATTGAGCTCCTCAAAACTCATTAATTCTTCCAATGACCTTTGAGTGTTGTACCACTTTAAGAGAGCAATATATTTAACTCACGGTCTTTGATAATTCTCATAAGCAACATTCAAGTGCTGGATAGCGCCCCCTAGTTGTATTGGCTCATGAGATTGTTGGGAGGCAGCAGACAGGCATTTAACAGTATTAGTCCATAAGTCATTAATATTAGACAGCAATTCTAACTTGTCAGCATGAAGATTCTCCTGCATTTCCCAGGATGGTTTTCTTAAGCGTTTTTCTCTTTTGTATAATTCAGGGTTTAAGTCCTGCTCTGGATGAAGCTCTGATTATGGTTGTGTATTAGTTTCTCCAGACTGTATATTACTTTTCTGAAACATCATGTTAGCAAGGAGAGGGGTTGATAGAAAGTTTACAGAGAAATGTATCAATTTTTCTGTGGGTGAGTTCAGGTTTCCTAGGCAATGATTGCAGAAAGGTTTTCTTTCACTTATAATTTCACAGACAAGCCATGTGCTAATGCATACAGATGCAGTGTATAAACTTGCAGTTGTAAGACATTCACATCAATAATTTGTCCTGACACTCATGGGTGTTATGCTGAGATATACTTGCAGACATGTACAGGCTTGTGTAGAGATGGTGGCACTCTCTGTAGCTGCTATATCCATCTATGTAACATCTCACTGTGTGCAGATAGCAAGGATCCTGTGAAGACATTTCACTGATCTGTTGACTGTTCTGTCTCTCCAATCTCAGTTGGATACCACAGTCAGTGACTCAATCGAGATGATCTCTTGTAGATCTTGTGAAGTTTATTCCATATACTGAGAGAATCTTACAAGAATGAACATGTTAGGTCAAAAGATCACAATGTGCTCTGCTTCATGAGACATGAGGCTTGCTGAAATGCATTACTGGGAAGGGGGATGGGCTATCTCTACAGCAGGAACTGAACCAGAGGAAAGGGAGGAGCAGAGACAAAATATAGAGAACACTGAAAGGCATATGACAGTCATGTGAAACATGATAGACATCCTGGTCCAGACTACCCCTCTCATGGATGGGTTTTATCACGGTTGTAAAAAATGACAATTCTGCCCAAAATATTATACCTTTTTTGGGTCCTACCCATATATATACCTTCCTGTTTCCTCTGCATATTTGTGTCACCCACCACTTATGTATGGGGCACTATTAAGCTGCATCTACCCAAATCCATCCATACCTCACCGAAACTTAGAGTGGTCTGGGGCTTCTGAACTTTGCAAGATATTTCCAAGCTGCACATCTTGCTCAACTCCCTAAATATCACTCAGTAAAAGTGACCCCGCCCCCCATGGGTCGCTATAGAGTCAGCAGATTGTGACCCCTTATCAGATGCCAATTTATTATGGCTACAACCAAGAGGCCGTCACTCACTCCAAAACCCAATTACTCAACACTACCCATCTATCTGGGACAGTCTAAAGTTCTGATACACCTTACAGTCACCCCATAACCCACTCATGGCATACCTCCTCAATCCAGGCTTTTATCCGGCATGGATGCCTCCATCTTCTTTTCATGCTTGTCCTAGAGCTAGTCTAGTTCAAACTTACAATTTCCCAGCACCAGACTCCTTTATACCCTTCCAAACCCTATGTGACTCCCACAAAATATCTAGACCTGAAATTTTTAGATATCTTCAGGTCAATCACTTTTGTTCCTCCCACTTACACACCAACCCCCTCCCTCCCAGACATGACAAGGTTTGAACACATATGTAAATGTGACTCCCATGTCAGAGGTTTGATTTCCACCTTATATACAGTGGGGATCGAAAATTTGGGCACCCCAGCTAAAAATGTGTATTAATGTGCATAAAGAAGCCAAGGAAAGATGGAAAAATCTCCAAAAGGCATCAAATTACAGATTAGACATTCTTATAATATGTCAACAAAAGTTAGATTTTATTTCCATCATTTACACTTTCAAAATAACAGAAAACAAAAAAAATGGTGTCTGCAAAAGTTTGGGCCCCCTGCAGAGTTAATATCTTGTACTGCCCCCTTTGGCAAGTATCACGGCTTGTAAACGCTTTTTGTAGCCAGCCAAGAGTCTTTCAATTCTTGTTTGAGGTATCTTTGCCCATTCTTCCTTACAAAAGTCTTCCAGTTCTTTGAGATTTCTGGGCTGTCTGTCACGCACGGCTCTTTTAAGGTCTATCCATAGATTTTCAATGATGTTGAGGTCAGGAGATTGTGAAGGCCATGGCAAAACCTTCAGTTTACGCCTCTTGATGTAATCCCCTGTGGATTTCGAGGTGTGTTTAGGATCATTATCCATTTGTAGAAGCCATCCTCTCTTTAACTTCAGCTTTTTCACAGATGGCATCAAGTTACCATCCAAAATTTGCTGAAATTTTATTGAATCCATTTTTCCTTCTACTCGTGAGATGTTCCCTGTGCCACTGGCTGCAACACAACCCCAAAGCATGATTGATCCAACCCCATGCTTAACAGTTGGACAGAGGTTCTTTTCATTAAATTCTGTGCCCCTTCTTCTCCAAACGTATCTTTGCTCATTCCAGCCAAAAAGTTCAATTTTAACCTCATCGGTCTACAGAACTTGTTTCCAAAATGCATCCGGCTTGTCTATATGTTCATTTGCAAAGTTCAAACGATGATTTTTGTGGTGAGGACGTAGAAGAGGTTTTCTTCTGATGACTCTTCCATGAAGACCATATTTGTACAAGTATCTCTTTATAGTGGAATAGTGACCACAACTCCAGTGTCTGCCAGATCTTTCTGGAGGGATCGTGCCGTCAAACATGGGTTTTGAATTGTTTTTCTCACAATCCTGCAAGCTGTTCTGTCTGATATTTTTCTTGGTCTTCCAGATCTTGCTTTAACTTCCACTGTTCCTGATGACTGCCATTTCTTAATTACATTCCGAACAGAAGATATTGACATCTGAAAACGCTTTGCTATCTTCTTATAGCCTTCTCCAGCTTTGTGAGCGTCAACTATTTTCAGTTTCAGTTTTCTAGACAACTGCTTAGAAGAACCCATGGTGCTGATTGTTGGGCAAGGTCAGATGAGTCTGGGCATTTAAAACCTTTGAGATTGACATCACCTGGTCTTCCCAGACGATGATTGAGAACAATCCATGACACTGGCAGGTCTCAGCTTGGCAAAGGGGGCAGTGCATGCTATAAATTCTGCAGGGGGCCCAAACTTTTGAAGACGCCATTTTTTTGTTTTCTGTTATTTTGAAAGTGTAAATGATGGAAATAAAATCTAACTTTTGTTGACATATTATAAGAATGTCTAATCTGTAATTTGATGCCTTTTGGAGATTTTTCCATCTTTCCTTGGCTTCTTTATGCACATTAATACACATTTTTAGCTGGGGTGCCCAAACTTTCGATCCCCACTGTACACAGCTACCAGCTCCACCACCTTACATTTCATACCATATACATCCAAGTGGGAATGGGATTAAATCTACATTTGGAAATCCTCCTCCCAAAATATAGTAGCCATGGAGACTAACCACAAAACTCTCATGCTCTGGTAAAAAAAAAATCACACAGGCGGTGCAAACACCTAGCGCATTATCCAAGCTTTATTTTTTTAAAAAAAGAAAAAGACAAAAAACATCCAAAATATGTACATGGAAAAGCCTAAAAAGTCACAGTGATGGCCCAAACAGATGGCAGCGTCCGACTGGTGGTGCTGTCAGCCTGCTGATGCATTTCGGGGACGTGTCCCTTTCCTCAGAGCTGAAGCTGACAAGAGTTGATGCCCTAATATATATATGTGTGACCAGTGCTGCCTATAGCAAAGACCTCTCCCCTCAGGTACCTGGTCCCTGCCCGGATTACTGCATTCATTCCATCCTAATCCCTGACTTGTTTCCATGGCTGCTTTGAAGCAGTTACCCACCTTCACATGTGATGGACCTGCCCGCTTGTTCAAACGTATTGGTGCAAAATATTCCATATGCCTACAGTTCTTTATGAAGAAGTTACAGTATATATATATCCATCCGGCCACTGCCTCATTTAATAACAAGCCCCAAGAAGTATACCTTATGGTGTGTCTCCAAGCTATGGATGGAAGGAAAGGGATCACCCCACCGGCAAGTGAGAAGAGGGGAGCATGAGTCAGAGCAATTCCAGTGTCAGCCAATACAAGTAAAGGGATGGATGCAGTGTGACCAAGCCCTAGTGGGCGGGGTGAAATGCATCAGAGGGTGTGGCTAGAATGGCAGTTGAGGCCATTCCTCAACACTGGACTGGGGTCAGTTGACCAGCGTCCATTCCTTTACTTGCATAAGGCCCAAGAAGTGACACACTGGCAATTCAAACTACTCCTGTAGGTCACCATCACGGCTTAGCAAACCATAGCGAAGGCCTGGAAATCCCCCCACCTCAATACCACTGAAACTAAGAATAGTGTCACTCGAGCCACGATACATGTCAAAGTAGAAGCCGTCCTATTAGACAGAGTGCATAAAAATGAACAACTATGGCAACCATGGGTTGACCATTTCCTACCCTCAAACTCTGATGAAACCTTACTCTCTTTGTAGTCCTGAGTCCATTAGGTAACCCACTACTCAGTTGCTACTCTATACAGGCACACACCCTCCCCCCTGGGGACCTCCTCTCCTCCCCCCTTATCTGTACCCCTTTCTTCACTACTCTTGCTCTTATCTCTCCATTGCTCTCTTCCTTTTCACCTTTCCTCTCATTAGCTCTTTATCCCTTATGGGGTTTTCCCAACTGGGGCAACCTACACTATCGGTTTGAATTTTCAGTGAGGCGGACAGGTCACCCACTCGTCTGCCACTGATATCTGTATACAGGTTGAAGTACTAAATCTATACTCCCACTGTGAGAGTACCAGAAATGATACTATAGAGTATATAACATGTTTCAGTCTCTACATTCACTCCTCCCTTGATACTATAGCACTGTTATCTCTTGCTGAAGTTAAAGTAGAGCTCCACCCAAAAGGGGAAGTCCTGCTTTAACTAGTTGATGACCGCAGGTAGCCAAATGACGGCTGCACTGCAGGCGGCGAGTTCTGGGAGGCCGTCATATGATGTCCTCCCAGAACGCGCTCTCCTGCATGCCCCCGTTGATCTCCGTGATTGCTGTGTCCTATGACACGCTGGTCATCGGAAAATGCAATTGCCGGGTCTTGACTGCACTTTCCTCATGCTGTCAGAAAGTACTGCCTGCAGTTATCAGAGGAGGGAACATCAGGGCGCTAATCAGTGCCCTGAGGATCGGTGCCCAGCAGTGCCACCCACCAGTTCCGTCCACAAGTGCCCAGCAGTGCCGCTCAGCAGTGCTGCCAGTCAGTGCCCAGCAGTGCTGCCAGTCAGTGCCCAGCAGTGCTGCCTGTCAGTGTCACCTATTGGTGCCATCCTCATTAGTGCTGCCTATCAGTGTTGCCTATCAGTGCTGCCTATCAGTACAGCCTCATCAACGCCCATCAGTGAAGGAGAAAAATTTCCTGTTTGCAAAATTTTATAATAGAAAAAAACTTTTTTGCTTTTTTTTTTTTTGTTTATAGCACAAAAAAAATAAAACACCCAGCGTGGAGTAAATACCACCAAAAGAAAGCTCTATTTGTGTCTAAAAAAAAAAGATAAAAATGAGTACAATGTTGCATGACCACACAATTGTCATTTAAAGTGCGACAACTCTGAAAGCTGAAAATTGGCCTGGTAAGGAAGGGGGTATAAGTGCCTGGTAGGCAAGTGGTTAAGGACCCCACTGGCACCTTTTCGGGGGGTAACCGAAATTGACAGGTACCCGCTCCCACTTCTGCTGCAATCACCTAGGTGATCAGAAGCGGAGGTTGTCCTCCCCCCCCCCCCCCCCCCCCCTGTAGTCTTCTGGGACACATGACAGGTCCTAGAAGATTACAGGACCATTCACAAAGCACAGAGAAACTTGCACATGGTCAGTGGGCACCCGGATGTGAAGACGCAAACTGTCACAGCTGGGTGCCCACACTGAAGATGCCGGCACTGGAAACACAGGGCGGCCAGTGAAATGGGCTGTGGGCAGGACACCACGAGATCGAGGGACAATGTCACTCCAATTCCTCAAATTAAACCTTGCCAAAACCGAGCTCCTAGATTTCCCCCCAGCCCATGCCCCCCCTGACCTCTTCATCACGACCAGAGTATTAGGTGTCATTCTAGACTCCAATCTGTCTTTCCAGCCCCAGGTCCAATTGCTGACTCCACCTCCGCAACATCTCCAAAATCCGCACGTTCCTAGCTCCAGAAACTACAAAGCAACTCATTCACTCCCTTATTATATCACGACTTGACTACTGTAACTCCCTCCTCATCGGCCTACCCCAACACAGGCTATCCCCACTTCAGTCTATCCTGATTTCTGCAGCCAGACTCATCCACCGTGTACTGTCTCCCATTATAATGTACAGCGCTGAGCAAACTGTTGGTGCTATATAAATACTGTATAATAATAATAGTGTTGTTGATCTTGATGGAGAAGTCGGGGGGGGGGGGCACGGGCTGGGGGGAATACTAGAAGCTCAGTTTTGGAAAGGTTGAGTTTGAGGAAGTTGAGTGACATCCAGGCCGATATGTCACTTAGTAGGCTGGTGATGTGATTGGAGACTGAGGGGGTGAGGTGAGGGGTAGAAAGATAGATTTGAGTGTCATCGGCATAGAGATGGTAGTTGAAGCCGTGGGAGTTTATCAATTGGCCAAGGGAGGAGGTGTAGATGGAGAAGAGGAGGGGTCCGAGGACAGAACCTTGAGGGACCCCAACAGAGAGAGGGAGTGAAGGGGATGTGGCAGCATTATAGGTAACACTGAAGGAGCGCTGTGATAGATAGGAGGAGAGCCAGGAGAGAGCGGAGTCTCTGAGACCAACTACATTGGAGACCCATACTTGGGGTATGATCCTGGAGACACGGGCCTCATTGAATGGTGTCAGATATCTATGTATGTACTGGGGGGAGTTACTTGCCGTGTACAGCTGAATTGTTCTAGGCTGTTTCTTCTTTTCTATGTTCATTTGTTTATAAAAGGTAAAAGTGACACCATAGACAAAGCAAGTTATTGTTCTGTATGATCTGTAACAGTGCCACAACTGCCTATACGTGAGAATGTATGACTCCATTGTCTGGGCTGAATGTTGGGAATACTGTGCGCACTTAGAAACTTTATTAATAAAATCTATTTGATTAAAAAAATACTGTAGATAATGCTGTACATATTCTTTCTATTCATAAGATATATTTAGTAATGAACATTAAAAATAGAAAGCAACTTTATGTAGCCCTTTATATAGAATTCTTTTTTCTTTCTCTACAGGTAGATTGATGAACCAGGTTTTAGGACATTTTGGTCTTCATGAATACAGCTGAGTCACATGGAAAACAAGACATATGGATGTCTTAATTGACTGAAAGTCTTTACTGCAGTTCACTGGAGGATTCACACGGGATACAAGTCATATCTGTGTTCTAAAAGTCATGGTTTGGATCCTCTTCCACATTGATCCAGCGGGAGAAAAGTAATTTCAGAGTTCTGGAAGTGACAATGGCTTTACAATAAAGTCCAACCCAAATATACATAAGAGGAGTCATTTCATACTACTTCTTGTTTGGAGATTTTACAATGGAGAGAAAATATATCACACACCAGAAGGCTTGCAAGGGAGAGAAGCCATATCATTGTTCTAAATGTGGCAAAACTTTTATAAGTGAGAGAGTCCTTATAATACACCAAAGATTTCACACTGGAGAGAAGTCATATCAGTGTTCTGAATGTGATAAAGCTTTTACTCTGAAGTCACATCTTATCAGACACCAGAGGATTCACACTGGAGAGAAGTCATATCAGTGTTCTGAATGTGATAAAGCTTTTACAGAGAAGTCATATCTTCTCACACACCAGAGGATTCACACTGGAGAGAAGCCATATCAGTGTTCTGAATGTGATAAAGCTTTTACTAAGAAGTCAATTCTTCTCACACACCAGAGGAGTCACACTGGAGAGAAGTCGTATCAATGTTCTGAATGTGATAAAGCTTTTACTCTGAAGTCACATCTTATCACACACCAGATGATTCACACTGGAGAGAAGTCGTATCAATGTTCTGAATGTGATAAAGCTTTTACTCAGAAGTCAAATCTTATCACACACCAGAGGATTCACACTGGAGAGAAGCCATATCAGTGTTCTGAATGTGATAAAGCTTTTACACGGAAGTCATATCTTATCAGACACCAGAGGATTCACACTGGAGAGAAGCCATTTTAATGCTCTCAATGTGACAAAACTTTTACAGTTAATGCCGGTCTAATCTATCACCGGAGGATTCACAAATTTCAGCATAGATTAAATTCTGGAAGAAAAGAGATATTAAAGAAGTTTCAGGTGTCACAAGTTAGTTTCACATCCCCAATGTCATCCCACAAGCTAGAGAAGAAGGGAGAAGATAAAATGCTGCTTTAAAAGAAACAAACTAAAATCTGTGCAAACTGCAATGTAATGATCGGATGAACTGAGTTTAGTGCTTATGTCCATCAATACACAACTAGAAGGGATTTGAATATTTTATCTTTTGATGATTTTTTTAAGATAAGCATCAATAACTGAACAGCTTCCCTCATGATTCTCATCTTTATCTATTTTATGGAGCTTTGAATGTACATGCAATGTATTTTCATGATTCACCAACTGAGTTGTGTTTCCAAGCATTTTCGGATCCTGAGGTAATACATGACCAACATTGCCTCAGTACCAGAGACTAGGATGGGGTCTATTATCTTACCAAGTCTCTGAAGCCTCAGTGGGAGAGTCCATTCCAGGTTCTTCTGACTAGTGATACATCATCAGCCAGGCTTGAGGTCTCCAGCTAAGCCCACCTTGTCCACTCCTACCATTACCTGTTCCATCTCCTCTCCCATTATCAATGCCTTCTTTCCACATTTCATCTCTCATTAATATTATTATTATTATACAGGATTTATATAGTGCCAATAGTTTTCTCATCGCTTTACAATATAACGGGAGACAATACAGCAACAATACAAGAGGGATAGGAGGGCCCTGCTCCTCGGAGCTTACAATCTAGGAGGGAGGGGCTAGTGGTACAAAAGGTAGTAACTGTGGGGGATGGACTGGTAGGAAGAGTAGAAGATTCCATTATTAGCTGAGGGCAGGATAGGCTTCCCTGAAGAGAGAGGTTTTCAGAGATCGCCTAAAAGTGAGCAGAGTATGCAATAGTCTAAAAAATTGGGGTAGAGAGTTCCAGAGGATGGTGGAAGCTCTGGAAACGAGCATGGGAGGAGGAGACAAGAGCAGGGGATCGTGCGAGGAACACAGAGGACGGTTTGGGTGATATTTGGAGACAAGATTGGTGATGTAATTTGGGGCGGAGTTATAAATGGCTTTATATGTTATTATTAATGTTTTGAATTTTATCCGTTGGGCAACGTGAAGCCAGTGAAGGGATTGGCAGAGAGGGGTGGAGGACACTGAGTGTAGGCCAGTGGAGGGATTGGCAGAGAGGGGTGTAGGCCAGTGGAGGGATTGGCAGAGAGGGGTGGAGAACACTGAATGGAGGCCAGTGGAGGGATTGGTGGAGGACACTGAATGGAGGCCAGTGGAGGGATTTGGCAGAGAGGGGTGTCTGATACAGAACAGTAAGTAAGGTGGATGAGTCTGGCAGCAGCATTCATGATAGCCTGCAATGAGTTTAGCCAATGAGGAGGGAGTTACAATAGTCAAGGTGAGATATAGCAAGGTAGTGAATAAGTTGCTTAGTGGTTTCCGAGGTTAAGAACGGCCATATCTTGGAGATGTTGCGGAGGTGAAGTCTACAAGATTTGGACTTGGGACTGAAAGGACAGATGGGAGTCTAGGATTACACCTAGCACCCTGGCATGAGGGGAGGGACTGATGATTGTGTTATTGATCTTGATGGAGAAGTCGGGGGAGGGGGCACAGGCTGGATGAAATACTAAGACCTCAGTTTTGGAAAGATTGAGTTTGAGGAAGTGGAGTGACATCCATGCCGATATGTCTCTTAGTAGGGTAGTAATGCGAGAGGAGACTGAAGGGGTGAGGTGAGGAGGAAAAAGATAGATTTGTGTGTCATCAGGATAGAGATGGTACTTAAAGCCATGGGAGTTTATCAAGTGACCAAGGGAGGAGGTGTAGATGGAGAAGAGTAGGGGTCCAGGGACGGAACCTTGAGGAACCGCTACAGAAAGAGGGAGTGGAGAGGAGGAGGCAGAGTTAAAGGTAATGCAGAAGGAGCACTGCGATAGGTAGGAGGAGAACCAGGAGAGAGCGGAGTCTTGGAGGCCAAAAGAGTGGAGTTTTTTGAGGAGGAGGGGATGGTCAACCGTATCAAAAGCCGCGGAGAGGTCATGTAGTAAGAGTAAGGAGCAGTGGCCATTGGTTTAGCAGTTAGTAGATCATTAGTGAGTTTTAGTAGGGGAGTTTCAGTGGAGTGTAGTGAGTGAAAGCCAGACTGTAAAGGGTCAAGAAGGTTGTCGGTGAGGTGGGAGCTCAGGCCAATGTAGACTAAGCGTTCTAAGAGTTTAAAGGTAAACAAGAGCAGGGAGATGGGTCTTAAGTTGTTCAGGTTGGTGGGGTCCAGGGAGGGCTTTTTAAGTATGGGAGTGATGTGCGCATGCTTTAGAGGGGAGGGGAAGGCACCAGTAGAGAGGGAGAGATTGAAGATGTGAGTGAGGGAGCGTAGGATGGAAGAAGAGGTGACCGTAGTAGTTGTGAGGGGACAGGTAGTGAGACGGGTTTCTGAGAAACCTTGTTTGGCAGCATGGAGGGAGGAATTGTATGTGAAGAAAGCAGATTTATATCGGGTGAATGCTTGGTGAGATTTGGTTTTACGCCACATTCGCTCCAGCACACGACTATGTCGGATAAGATCTCTGGTGTTGTCAGTCTGCCAAGGTTGTAATGGGCGGGGCCTGATGCTTCATGTTAGGGGAGCAAGTGAGTCTAATGTGGATGAAAGTGAACTGATATGGACAGCAGTGGCCAGGTCAGGGCAGGACAGGGGAGAGATTCTGTCATAGAGTTGGTCAGTTGCAGAGTGGAAGGGAGAAGGGTTCAAGTTGTGAAGGTTTCTGCAGGTGATTGCTGATTGGAGGGATAAGTGTTTGAAGATGAGGAGACGGTGAAGGTGATGAGATTGTGATCAGAGAGAGGAAAGGGGGTGTTTGTGAGGTTGTAGGATATCATCTCATGGGTGACAACCTTTCAGGCAGGTCTGCGGCTGTGACACCAGCTAGAAAGAAGTCTCTGTTCAGTGAGAAAACAACATCCCAAGCTGATGCAGGCCTTCCAATACTGAGTTACTGCTGATTTAGGGGATGTATTCAGCAGTAAAACGTAAGCCCAGCTGGCCACTTGTGTTCCATGTGGTTCTGCCAAATGGGATTCCATCAGGTGAAGATCAGAAATCCTTGTTCCATGTTTTCTCTTTCCAGCTATTACTCCTCTCCATAGACTAATCACACAATACAACTGCCAGAGATCTGAACTTACAAAGTGCTGAGTGTGCGGTCATATTCCTACCACTTCTTCCGGGGGACTGACATTCCTCTGATTGGGGTTCACAATAATCACTCTGAGTGCACACATCTCTTTTTGGTGTAAAGTTTGTAAAGAAAACTTCTTCTCCCTGGAATTATTACAACGTTGGCACCAAAGTGTAACTATGGGCAAAATCACTAATGACATTAATAATGAAATCTGTCATTAGTAGAGCAGGTTTTGTTTGTCTGAGTCTCCTATTGTTTTATTTTTTGTTGTCACTCCCAGTAGATTTTTTTTGTCTACTTCCTGTAGAAGGCCAAGTCTTTTGGGAAAAATGGCAGTTGGAGGGGTCGGGGCAAATCCTATAACACTGCTGGGGGTGCTCACAACTGTCAGTTGTCATTCATATGGGGGGTTGGACCTTATAGAGAACCTGTTGCTGTAACTGCTGTAGAAGCGTTAGCTGAAGTTGGGCTTTACTTGTTGTGTGTCTTACTTATAACACAGGTCCGCGACTAAAAAGCTGTTTGATTATTTTCATCTAATTTCCATGTATTTTGGTGTGCTGAAAACAAATAAAATAATGAAAAAACTCCTAGACGTCAGGATTTGCTACAAAATGCAAAATTGTCTTCAAATTTATAAAAAAAATAATAATTTTTGGTTTTTTTTTTTTATATTATGGGTTTTTAACCAAATTTAAAGTCCAAATTACTATTAATTCACATAAGTGCATTTAAGATTTAAAATGCCAAAAAAAACCTTAAAGGGGTTGTCCAAATTATGTAAAAAGAAATATAGCTCTGTAAATCTGATGGTCAGCAATATATACATAAGCTAAGCAAGTTTTAGGGAAACAAATTCTATTTCCTCATTTCCCTAGTTCTCTTCTGGCCCTTTGTTGTTATTTGCTCTTAACTAGAAAAACGCATTGACTCCTGTTAAATTCAGAACAAATGGTGTTTTATATTTGTGTATGTTGACCATTCCTCACCTCCAGCTGCACTCAGGTTTATGACTGTAGTCTGGTTCCCAATGAAACATCCCCCACTATTCATGTGATCCTTATCAGCTTCTAATTGGGGTGGAGTTGAATGCTCATTTGAGCATCTCCCTATAAATTTAGATCAGCTCATGGGGGGAGATCACTGATGGGGGGCACAGTCTCTGATGGGGGTGCTGCAATGAGCGAGTGCTGCGTTGAAGGAGTGCAAAGCAGTTGGAACTAAAGCAGGAGAACTTCAGCAGCAGGAAGACACAACAACAGCAAGAAACTCTACTGCATGCTGGACAGACTGCAAGCAATCACCCCGGGAAACATCTCTTACATGCCTGAGTCCCACTCTGTGTACCTTTATATAATACACCCCTCTTCTCATCATATTACTATCCTCTGTTCCCAAATCTCATTTCCTTACCCCTCTGCTCCACCCCAAAACCTGTACATCTCCCCCTCATTGCTATCATCTCCCTACTATTGCTCTCATCACCTCCCCAAAATGCCTCTTCCACTCCTCCTCATTTTCCTCTCCTCCGTTCCCAAAATCCATTCACTATATCCCTCTGCCCCTCCCAAACAATTGTATATCGTGTCCTCTCTGCTTCCTTCGTTCCTCTACGGCACCTACCACCTCCTCCTATTACTCCACTCTCCCACTGACCCCAACACCTCCACTAGTAGTTTCTCACGCTCCTACACATCCAGCTCCCATGCCACCTTTCTCACCCTTCTCGTAACCGCGGGGGACATCTCCCCCAATCCTGGCCCTCCACCACCACCCTCACCCGCGCAACACCCTTCCGCCTCCACGTCCCGCCGCAACCCCCGCAACTTAGTATCTGTCTCCCTGCTCCCTAAAATCTCCCCCCTGTTTTCATGTTCACTCCTGAATGCCCGATCGGTGTGCAACAAGCTTACCGCCATCCGCAACCTCTTTGTTTACCGCTTCCTCAACCTCCTAGCGATCACAGAAACCTGGATCCAGGCCACTAACTCTACCTCCCCTGCTGCACTCTCCTACGGAGGTCTCACCTGGACCCACTCACCCAGGCCAGAGATGGTGGGGTTGGTCTGCTCCAGTCACCACAGAGCACCTTCCGAATCCTCCCAAACCCCCCCTCCCTATCCTTCTCCTCCTTTGAGGCCCACTGCGTCTGACTATTCTCCCCAACCCCCCTGAAGATTGCTGTGATATACCGGCCTCCTGGATCCATATCCCGCTTCCTGGATGACTTCTCCTCCTGGCTACCCTTCTTCCTCTCCTCTGAGCTACCCACCATCATCCTTGGGGATTTCAACATCCCTGTCAACCTCGACAACCCGGACACATCCCATCTCCTCCACCTAACCTCCTCCTTTGCACTTGCACAGTGCATACAATCCACCACCCACTCCGACGGTAATATCCTTGATCTTGTCTTCTCCAACCGCTGCGCTCCCCACAACCTCACTAACACCCCCTTCCCTCTCTCTGACCACAACCTGATCACCTTCTCTATCTCCTCGTCCTCCAACGCCTACCCCTCCAAATGTCACACTACTACCAGCCGTAAACTCCGCAACCTTAACCCTGCCCCCCTCCACTCTGCAACTGATCAACTCCATGACAGCATCCTCCCCCTGTCCTGCCCCGACTTGGCTATGACCGCCTACAACAATGCGCTGTCAACAGACCTTGACTCACTAGCGCCTCTAACCACACGCAACATCAAACCCCTACTGCTCCAGCCCTGGCAGACTGATCACACCAAAACCCTCAAACGACACAGTCGTGCCCTGGAGCGACTATGGCGCAAAACCAAATCCCAACAAGCCTTCACCCGCTACAAATCTGCCTTCCACACATACACCTCCTCCCTCCACACAGCCAAAAAAGCCTACTTCCTGACCCTCATCAAGGCCCTCTCCTCCAATCCTCGCCAACTCTTCTTCACCTTCAACTCTCTACTCTCGCCACCCCCACCTCCACCCACCACCTCACTCACTGCCTTTGAGATTGCCAATCACTTCAAAAACAAGATTGACACAATTCGCAAGGACATCGCTGCAACTCACACGCCCTCTCAACCCATCCCCTCTCACACAGCTACCCCATCATCCTCCCTCCCCCTCGACATAACCCGCAGGGACTTCATCGCTGCTCAAACTCCCTCCAACCCCGTTCCCCTTAACTCAGCTACCCCCTCATCACCCCTCTCCCACGGCCCCACCACTGCTCTGACCTCCACTTCCACCCCACCCTACATTCCTCATACTGAAGCTCCCCCAACACTCTGCACCTTTGACCTTACTACCATCGAGGAAGTCTCCAAGATCCTCTCTGATGCCCGCCTCACCACCTGCCCCCTTGACCCTATCCCCTCACAACTCCTCCATCCTACGCTCCCTCACCCACATCTTCAATCTCTCCCTCTCCTCCGGCACTTTCCCCTCCCCTCTGAAACATGCACACATCACCCCCATACTTAAAAAGCCCTCCCTGGACCCCAATGACCCGAACAACCTCAGACCCATCTCCCTGCTCCCATTTACATCTAAACTCCTCGAGCTCCTAGTCTACACCCGCCTATGCTCTCACCTCAACGACAACAACCTCCTCGATCCCCTACAGTCCGGCTTCCGTCCCCTACACTCCACCGAAACTGCCTTACTCAAACTCTCCAACGACCTGCTAACCGCCAAAGCTAATGGCCACTATTCAGTGCTCCTACTCCTTGACCTCTCTGCGGCCTTCCACACAGTCGACCACCCCCTCCTCAAAAAAAAACTACACTCCCTCGACCTCAAAGATTCTTTTCTCTCCTGGCTCTCATTCTACCTGTCACAACGCTCTTTCAGCGTTACCTATAATGCTACCACCTCCCCCTCACTCCCTCTCTCTGTTGGGGTCCCTCAAGGCTCTTTCCTTGGGCCCCTTCTCTTCTCCATCTACACCTCCTCCCTTGGCCAACTCCTACACTCTCACGGCTTGAACTACCACCTCTATGCCGACGACACAAATCTATCTCTCAACCTCCACCTCACCCCCTCGGTCTCCGCCCGAATCACACACCTACTGAGCGACATAGACTGGATGTCGCTCCACTTCCTTAAACTGAACCTCTCCAAAACCGAGTTTCTTGTCTTCCCCCCTGCCCGGACACCACCCCCCCATTGATTTTTTTTGTCTAATTCCTGTAGAAGGCCAAGTCTTTTGGGATAAATGTCAGTTGGAGGGGTTGGGGCAAATCCTATAACACTGCTGGTGGTGCTCACAACTGTCAGTTGTCATTCATATGGGGGGTTAGACCTTATAGAGAACCTGTTGCTGTAACTGCTGTAGAAGTGTTAGCTGAAGTTGGGCTTTACTTGTTGTGTGTCTTACTTATAATCTAAGACTTCCCTGTACAGGGTGACAACGCTGCTGTGTAGTGTTCCTGCAGAATGATCAGGGTTGTCACCCTGTTACAGAAGGTGGGAAAATAACAGATGTACAGACACGACCAACAGCTGATACAACTATGTTGCAGAGGGAACTCTGGGAATGCTAATGACAGATTGCATTACACATTCAGTTAGCAGACTTCCTGCTGTTGGTCTGATGTTTGAATTGTGTTCTGATATTTACTGTCCTGCTGTAAAAGGTGTAAATGATCGCCCGCATGTTTCCTGTAGTAGCAGGGACTACAAACTCCTATCAGGAATAGTAGGATGATAAAATGTAAGTTAATAGATAGGGCCGCGCCCCTACAATAAGGTATATCTATATAAATTATATATTAGATTGTTATTAATAAACACTGGCTGGATTTTATCATGAATAATTCACATATGAAAAAATAAGAGAAATCCTTATAAAGTACAGCAAAAAGATTCTCTGGATATATATGTGTGCATTTTTTTTTTTAAATAAATGAATGATAAATATGAATAATAGAAAAATATATAAAAAATAATAAAAAAAATAAATAAAAATAAAAAATATAAATGAAATATAATCACAAAATTTTGAAAATGAAAAGATGAGAAAGAATGTAAAAATGAAATGGTGTCCAAAGTCTATGAATAATAGCGGAGTATTCTATTCGTGTCCACAATAGTAATTGCTGTATATAAGGAACTGTAGAAATCAATCCTTGCTTGAATATTGACCCTTTTATGGGCTCACCTTCTTGTTAGCCTATTGCTGGGCTGACACAGCTTTTAAGAGGTTTGTATTGATGAGATCCTTTGGACCTCCCCTGGGTTTTCCTGGATTGGTCACTTCTAATGTGCTTGTATGGACATGATGATCTCTGCTTCCTTCTGATGCTGGATGTGGCTCCATCTCCCTATTTTTCTCCTCGTTAGTATAGTGGAAGAAAGAAGAGATATTTGGTGCCTTATCGTTTTAATAAAAAGATGTATTTAATGCCCTCTATATGACCTCACATGTCAATCATTTCAATGCGCTTTGTAATAGATAAAACCGCTAAATGTGGATGTGACAGGCTTCCTCCGTGTGTCTACACACACTGTCTATACCCGCCGTTACTGAAGTTGGGTTGCCGTGGTGACATCAAAGCCCCTCCCCAACGCGTTGCGCCACAGGGTCACGTGGCTTCTTCCGGGGGATGTGATAGGACACTCACCGTGCCTGGACTTCTTTTATAATAGTTTGGTGCCATTTTCTTGAAGTATGTATGGTCGCGGCCATCTTTTTGGGGCCAAACCTTTATAGCTATCATTACGGACAGCTGTATTGATCAAATTGAGACAATGTTGCTAACTGTGATGTTGTTTGTGTGAAAACATGTAACGGTTATATCCACTGTTTAACAACCCTGTATACGTCGGCTATATAGACTGTGCATGTAATTGGCAACAGGGAAGTCGGTCACATTTACTTTTAACAATAAGGTTTAATACAAAATTTATTACAAAATGCATATACAAAAAATAGAAAAAATACAAAATCCGTACATATATATATAATCAATTAAAAACAGTATAAAGTGCTTTATATTGACTTCCAACTACTAGTTTTTTAGTTTTTAGGAATAGTAGGATGGATACCTACCCAAGGGGGTCACCTTTTTGGATTTGGGGGGAAACATTTCACATGGTTTCTTTCCATTAATGACATCGACAAGGAGAGTCTCACTTCACTAACAATAGGAGAGCCAATCACAGGCCAGTAACATTTCATGGTGTCTCAATGTATTGCAGAATGTTTAATCCCCATTGGTCCAATGGATTCCTAGTCCTTCCAGATACATTGCTTCTTGTGTGGAAGGAGCACCCTAAAATGGCTTCCCTTCAATTCCACCCATAGCTGTACTTTAGGTGATGTTGCCCCTCCCCCATATCTGTAAGGGAAAGCCTCAATTTCTCCCAATACTCCCCTGGCCTTCCAGTGAGAGGAAACATTTTCTCTGGAGTGGAGATGTTTTATGCAGTGAGCCCTTCATAGACGGGATGGGGAATATAAGTAATCTAAGATAAGTAAGATGAACCGGTGTACTGGAGTCATGGATCAGATAACCAATGACACCATTGATGGTATAGCAGAGCTGACAGCAGAAGTGGCTCCATCACCTAAGGTGGTGTCACAGAACTGCATGGCGGCTGACTATCTCTCAGAAGATCAAGGCGGAGTCTACAAACTGGTGTCAGAGAGTGTTGTACATTTATATTAGATCATGAGGATCTCAGAAGGAGATATCTACACAAGGTAAAGGAGTTCCAACAGTCACCTGGGTGGGGGGAAGTGGGATCCATTTTCTTGGATGGGTTTAGTTGGAACTTGGTTGAGTAATATGGTGGCTTTGCTTCTTAGGCCATTAGTTCCTACTATAGATTTGATGATAATTTTTTACATTGCTGCTGTTGTGTCTCTTGCTGAGTTGATTTTGCTTTTTTTATGCACATGATTACATTCACATTTTAGAACAGAAGATTATTTGAAACCTGCAAACAT
Source organism: Staurois parvus (assembly GCF_062004578.1). Taxonomy (NCBI): domain Eukaryota; kingdom Metazoa; phylum Chordata; class Amphibia; order Anura; family Ranidae; genus Staurois; species Staurois parvus. The sequence continues at coordinate 114,497 of NW_028318876.1, forward strand.
GTTTTATTTTCTGAAGCAGAGACCCTGGAGAATATAATGGTGCTGGTTGCCATTTTCTATGTTACAGGCTATTAGCTCAGCTGTTTGTCAAATGCATATTTTCTGTAAAAAACCCACTAAGATCATTTTAATACAAAATATACGACCCAATTTGTTTGGTGAAATATAAAATATTGGGTCGACATCAAGTATATAGATACCAAACATGTAAAACTTTAAAAATTGTGCGTATTTGTGAAATGGTGACAAACTTCAGTACCAGAAATTGTCCATAGGTGACGCTTTAAAAGCCTTTTACAGGTCAACAGTTTATATAGTGAACCATGAATGTTGGCCCTAGAGTTATTCCTCTCCCTCTGGTGTGTGCAGAGATATGTACAATGTGTAGTGTGATTGATGTTTTCCTACATAACCGCACCCAACCCTTGCAATTGCTCATGTATACGGGAACTGGGGGCTTTAAAATGTGTTTTGTGTGATTTTTCATTTACAGTGTGTTACTTTACACTTTTCTTTCTCTGAACTTTATTATTGCCATATAGGGGGTTAATAGCCTCGCATGTGATAACATATTGCTGGTCACAGATCCTCTGTAAAGAAACACAAGAGGTCTATCAGACCCCTAATGTCACCTCTGGACCCCAGAAAAGATGGTCAAGCACAGATCATGTTTGATCAGCTCCTTGAAGACACGAATGTACATCTGCCAAATCTGTATCTGAGTAGACCATAGAAGCAGCATTAGAAAGAAATGTGAGCATGGCTTCAGTCAGGCGATGGTCCTGGTGGTCATGGTCTTGTTCTCCTTCAGGTCCTCTCACCTTGTAGATGGTGACATGGACTTGTGTGGGAATGAGCAGGAGGGGCTCGGGGTTCTCTTGTACCCAATCAGCTTGTTATGGATAAAAGATGAAAGTGTCTTCTGGGAAGTTACAGGGATTTGGAGGTTTAGATGGTTACATAAGTGGGTGGGGCTGGTTTTAATGAGGGGCGTGTCATATGTTAATCAGTGTCTTAGCATAGATGATATAAATGGTATAAATAGATCCTTGAAATGTAAACAATCTATCTCTTTCCTTCTGTTGTTAAAGTGTCACATATATATGATGAATAAAGTTGGGTGATATTTTCACCGCACAATACCGTGGTCTGGGTTCTTCTACAACACCCCCCCAAAAATGTCCTCTTCCAGTTCTAGGAGTCTGGTGGAATGGGTCACAAGCTGACGGTATCTCTTAGGCCCCTTGTACATGGGACGTGGGGTGACTCCTTTTTTGCACAGTAGACCCCACAAGGTATTTGCAGAGAGGCATGTTGAGTGCATGGAAGATTTTATTTTGTGCCAAAAATGTTATGGAAAATTAGAAATAACATTTTTTTTACACAAAGTTGTCAAAGATGAGATATTTCTCACACAAGACACGGATATATGTGGAATTACACCCCGAACACACATTCTGCTACTTCTCCTGGGGATACCACATGTGAGAGCATTTTTGGAAGCCTAGCCACGTACAGGGGTCCAAAATCTAATGACCACCATCAGGCTTTCAAAGGTCGTATTTAGTTTCCATACTACCTATCCCAGTTTCAGAGGTCCTGAATTGCCAGGAAAGTGCAAACACCTCCCAAATGACCCGTTTTTAGAAAGTAAACACCCCAAAGTATTTGATCAGAGGCACGGTATTTTGCAGATCTAATTCTTATCACAAGGTTTTGAAAAATGTAAAAATGAAATAAAAAATCCATGCGTCGGCCTGCCTGGGTTATATAGCTGCAGCAGCTGCTCCTCCAATTAGGCATCCACCGGTCCAGCACCGTGCAGAGGGATCATCACATCCAAAGAGGGATCTCCATACAGGTGCACATTAAAGATTAAGATGTGGGATTGGTGAGCCTTTAACCACTTGGGGACCACGTTATACCCCTGGTTACCCAGTTCTGGAAGGGCATCATATGACGTCCTTCCAGAACATGCCCTCCAGCGCACCCCCAAGGGCAAGCACCTGGCGACATCCGTGATCACTGTGCCCTACGGAGACAGCTGATCATGCGATGAGGTAAAAGGCCAATCACAGTGACCTTTTACCACGTGATCAGCTGGGTCCAATGACAGAGCACATCAAACAGTAAATACAGTTTCTGGTTATCGGTAACCAGCAGCTATCAAAGGGCAGATCGACACTGATCATCAGGGCCCTGATCAGTGCCCTGCAGTGCCGCCCAGCAGTACCTCCCACCAGGGCCCTAGCAGTGCCACCTATCAGTGCCCTCCAGCAGTGCCACCCATCAGTGCTGTCCAGAAGTTGCGCCCATCAGTGCTGCCAGTCATGACTGTCAGTCAGTGCCGCCCATAAGTGCCCCTATCAGTGACCATCATTGCTGCAGATCATCAATGCTCACCAGTGCTGCCTCATCAGTGCAGCCTATCAGTGCTGCCTATCCTTGCCACCTCATCAGTGCTGCCTCATCAATGCACATCAGTGAAGGAGAAAAATTACCTGTTTGCAAAATTTTATAATAGAAACAAAGAAAACGTTTTTTTTTCAAATATTTTGCTTATTTTTGTTGATAACTCCCCTCCACCCCCAGTGGGCAGTAAATACCACCAAAGAAAGCTCGATTTGTGTGAAAAAATTACAAAAATTTCATATGGCTACAATGTTACATGACCGCCCAATTGTCATTCAAAGTGCAAGAGCTCTGAAAGATGAAAATTGGCCCCGACAGGAAGGGGGTAAGTGCAGACTTATACTCCTCTGATCCTGATCCCGATCCATCACTGTGCACAAAGATAAAAGCTCTCCGGGGTCTCTGACTCCTCATTGGCTCCCACTGCTATCAATCACAGCCAGTGAGGAGGGAGCGGGGGTGGGTCAAACCGTGCTCTGTGTTTCTCATAGGCACATAGAGGCGGCTGAGGAGCGAGAACATATGAGTGCCCCAGAGTAAGCATCTTGCCTGGAGCGCTGGGGGGGATCTGAGAAGATGAGGATCCTGACGGCTCTGTGCAAACCCATTACACAGAGCAGTTAAATTTGACACGTTTGTTATTTAAAAATTGTGAAACTTGACAACCACTTTAACCCCTTCACGCCGGCGCCTCTCATTTCAGAAGCCGGGAGGCGGGGTGGGGTTTAGGCTCATGTGACGCGACGTGTCACGGCGGTCACAGGATCGGGAAAGGTCCTGATCGAAAGAGGAGATCGGGACCTTCCCATGAGTCCTGGACATGTGCGCTGGGAGTGCGCAGGGTGCGCGCTCTCAGCACATATGTTCTTTCAGAATAGAACGCAAATGTGTGGCTGCTTGGCGTCAAGGCCCAAACGCCGGGAGGTCGCACATTTGCATTTGGCCGGTGTGAAGAGGTTAATCATCTGATTTTGTGAGCGCATAAACGTATGTAAATGTGAGTAAACGCAACGCAACGCACATAAATGTGATTCTGGGAGTAAAAAACAAGTCTGGCCCCTCTGATCACCCGTCCTTCCCGATGATAAAAATGTCCTGCAAACGCATGTGACCGCACATGTGGGAAGTCATGAGAAACGTGCAGTTCCTGGTGTGACCGGAGCCTGACCGGGAAAACGTTTATCTGGGGTGACGTTTGGGGACAATGTGATCAGTGACACCCACTTATGTCTGATCTCACTATTACTTTTCTTTTCTATCCGAGTTTTCACTTCAATACGGGAAATAATGTGAAATCTGAGGGAAATCTGAGAGCCATATGAAGACTTTGGGCCGTTCTATTGTCTGTTCATATGTCTGTGTGTACATCACACCGAAAAGAGGGACATTTACAGGGCAAAGAGGGACAGAGAAATATGGTGTCACACAAGGGAGAGTGATGGGAGATATGATCAAATACAATCTCATTACCTCCTCTGCTCACACTTCCAGCAATGTCTCCTCTATAATTCCTCCCACATGGAGCTTCCTGTCTGTGCCTGACATCACTTCCTGTCTGTGCCTGACATCACTTCCTGTCTGTGCCTGACATCACTTCCTGTCTGTGCCTGACATCACTTCCTGTCTTCCATATAGACTCCCTGCCTGTGCCTGACATCAATTCCGGTCTGTGCCTGACATCATTTCCTGTCTGTGCCTGACATCATTTCCTGTCTGTGCCTGACATCATTTCCTGTCTGTGCCTGACATCATTTCCTGTCTGTGCCTGACATCATTTCCTGTCTGTGCCTGACATCATTTCCTGTCTGTGCCTGACATCATTTCCTGTCTGTGCCTGACATCATTTCCTGTCTGTGCCTGACATCATTTCCTGTCTGTGCCTGACATTTCCTGTCTGTGCCTGACATCATTTCCTGTCTGTGCCTGACATCATTTCCTGTCTGTGCCTGACATTTCCTGTCTGTGCCTGACATTTCCTGTCTGTGCCTGACATCACTTCCTGTTTTTGCTCATTCCCCACCCCTATACAGCCGGGAGTGTGTGGACTTTAGTAAAGTCTGATTTCATGTGGAAGTGATACAAATGGCTGTGAATCCGCCTGTTACTTCCATGAACATTGCTGCAATGTGCCCTGACCCCGCCACCGGACAGCAGAGCATGGTCCTGTCATGGTGGGTGTCACTGGGAAGGGTGGCGGGAGCTCAGTGGACCTCCTGTACACAGACCAGGAAGTGACATGTACGACGTGAATGATATCACTTCCTGGACTGGAGCTGTCATTCTCCAGGATCAGTGCTGGGGAAGCAGTTGATGGAAAGTGGTCTGTGTTCCATCATCTGCAATGGAGTAGAGAGGAGACATCCAGAGTCTAATAGACCCCGGGGGTCTCCATAAAGAGAACCTGTCACCTATATGCCATCACATAGGAGGCTATTGGTCCCCTACATGATAGCAATACAAGTTATGGACAAAATAAATAAAGTTTTAAGCATCAAAAGAGACACTTTTTTGAATAATGTAAAAATGTTAGAGGCCCCCTCCCCCATCACACCTACAGAAACACGCACATTTGGGCTCCAACATAGGAAAACAGTGACCCCCACACACGTTACATATCAGCGCACACGCCGGAGGGAGAGCAATGATTGGAGCACCAGTGCTCCTGTGTAACTTAAGCTGACCTCTCCACCATCACCTACGTCCTGGATTTTACCGGATGTGTGGGGCAAGAGGGAGGTATATCACCCTTGAGGCCACAATATACACAGAGTCCTATGTTGTGTTATCATCACAGATATGAACCCTTCACTCATCAATGTCCTTACAGTGGTAGACTATGCCATCACAGATATGAGGCCTTCACTCATCAATGTCCTTACAGTGGTAGACTATGCCATCACAGATATGAGGCCTTCACTCATCAATGTCCTTACAGTGGTAGACTATGCCATCACAGATACGAGGCCTTCACTCATCAATGTCCTTACAGTGGTAGACTATGCCATCACAGATACGAGGCCTTCACTCATCAATGTCCTTACAGTGGTAGACTATGCCATCACAGATACGAGGCCTTCACTCATCAATGTCCTTACAGTGGTAGACTATGCCATCACAGATACGAACCCTTCACTCGTCAATGTCCTTACAGTGGTAGACTATGTCATCACAGATACGAACCCTTCACTCGTCAATGTCCTTACAGTGGTAGACTATGCAATCACAGATATGAACCCTTCACTCGTCAATGTCCTTACAGTGGTAGACTATGTCATCACAGATATGAACCCATCACTCGTCAATGTTCTTACAGTGGTAGACTATGCCATCACAGATATGAGGCCTTCACTCATCAATGTCCTTACAGTGGTAGACTATGTCATCACAGATATGAACCCTTCACTCATCAATGTCCTTACAGTGGTAGACTATGCCATCACAGATATGAGGCCTTCACTCGTCAATGTTCTTACAGTGGTAGACTATGCCATCACAGATATGAACCCTTCACTCGTCAATGTCCTTACAGTGGTAGACTATGCCATCACAGATGTGAACCCTTCACTCGTCAATGTCCTTACAGTGGTAGACTATGCCATCACAGATGTGAACCCTTCACTCATCAATGTCCTTATAGTGGTAGACTATGCCATCACAGATATGAACCCATCACTCATCAATGTCCTTACAGTGGTAGACTATGCCATCACAGATATGAGGCCTTCACTCATCAATGTCCTTACAGTGGTAGACTATGCCATCACAGATATGAGGCCTTCACTCGTCAATGTCCTTACAGTGGTAGACTATGCCATCACAGATATGAGGCCTTCACTCATCAATGTCCTTACAGTGGTAGACTATGCCATCACAGATATGAACCCTTCACTCATTAATGTCCTTACAGTGGTAGATAGAGATGAGCGAAGAAATGAAAAATTCGATTCGGCTGATTCGGCGAATTCCAGTATGAAATTCGATTCGATGCGAATTTCTTCGCTACGAAGATGACTTATAAAAAGGGTTTCTAGGCTTCAGAGAGCCTTTAAATTAGTGCAGAACACTGTACCTTTAATTTAAATGCCCTTGGAGATGAGGAAGGAGAAGGAGAAGGAGAAGGAGAAGGATGAGAAGAAGGAGAAGGAGAAGGATGAGAAGAAGGAGAAGGAGAAGGATGAGAAGGAGAAGGAGAAGGATGAGAAGAAGGAGAAGGATGAGAAGAAGGAGAAGGATGAGAAGAAGGAGAAGGAGAAGGATGAGAAGAAGGAGAAGGAGAAGAAGGAGAAGGATGAGAAGAAGGAGAAGGATGAGAAGAAGGAGAAGGATGAGAAGAAGGAGAAGGAGAAGGATGAGAAGAAGGAGAAGGAGAAGGATGATAAGAAGGAGAAGGATGAGAAGAAGGAGAAGGATGAGAAGAAGGAGAAGAAGGAGAAGGAGAAGGATGAGAAGAAGGAGAAGGATGAGAAGAAGGAGAAGGAGAAGGATGAGAAGAAGGAGAAGAAGGAGAAGGATGAGAAGAAGGAGAAGGATGAGAAGAAGGAGAAGGATGAGAAGAAGGAGAAGGAGAAGCAGAAGAAGAAGGATGAGAAGAAGGAAAAGGAGAAGGATGAGAAGATGGAGAAGGAGAAGGATGAGAAGAAGGAGAAGGAGAAGGATGAGAAGAAGGAGAAGGATGAGAAGAAGGAGAAGGAGAAGGATGAGAAGAAGGAGAAGGATGAGAAGAAGGAGAAGGATGAGAAGAAGGAGAAGGATGAGAAGAAGGAGAAGGATGAGAAGAAGGATGAGAAGAAGGAGAAGGATGAGAAGAAGGATGAGAAGAAGGAGAAGGATGAGAAGAAGGAGAAGGATGAGAAGAAGGAGAAGGATGAGAAGAAGGAGAAGGATGAGAAGAAGGAGAAGGATGAGAAGAAGGAGAAGGATGAGAAGAAGGAGAAGGATGAGAAGAAGGATGAGAAGAAGGAGAAGGATGAGAAGAAGGACAGTTCTGTGACAGTTTCTGTCTATTTCTGACAGTTCTGGGACATTCACTCCATACAGCTGTTTCAACCGCTGTATGGAGGGAATGTCATAGAACTGTCAGAAATAGACTATTTCTGACAGTTCTGGGACATTCCCTCCATACAGCGGTTTCCGGCAAAAAGTGTATGTGCAGAGTTCCTCTATTCTGCAGATACACTTAGAGGAACTCTGCACATACACTTTTTGCCGGCTTGGAATTATTCTTATTTTCATCCTACTTCTTCTTCTTCTTCTTCATCCTCATCCTCTTCTTCTTCTTCTGAGGATGAGGATGAAGAAGAAGAAGTAGGATAAAAATAAGATTAATTCCAAGCCGGCAAAAAGTGTATGTGCAGAGCTCCTCTATTTCTGACAGTTCTCTCACAGCTTCTTCACATGTACAGCGGTTGAAACATCTGTATCCTAAATGGAAACTACTAGATACAATGTTTCAACCGCTACACATGTGTTCCTTCTGTCAGAGAACTGTCAGAAATAGCGGAGCTCACTGCAGGGACACTTTTGCCGGCTGATCGGGAAATCTTCGATTCGCGCACCCGAAGTAGGCAAAATTTCGGTTTCGACGCGAATCGAATATTTCCTGAAATTCGACTCGAATTCCGGTTCGCCTGGTTCGATTCGCTCATCTCTAGTGGTAGACTATGCCATCACGGATATGAACCCTTCACTCGTCAATGTCCTTACAGTGGTAGACTATGCCATCACAGATATGAGGCCTTCACTCATCAATGTCCTTACAGTGGTAGACTATGCCATCACAGATATGAACCCCTTCACTCGTCAATGTCCTTACAGTGGTAGACTATGCCATCACAGATATGAACCCTTCACTCATCAATGTCCTTACAGTGGTAGACTATGTCATCACAGATATGAACCCATCACTCATCAATGTCCTTACAGTGGTAGACTATGTCATCACAGATATGAACCCTTCACTCATCAATGTCCTTACAGTGGTAGACTATGCCATCACAGATATGAGGCCTTCACTCGTCAATGTCCTTACAGTGGTAGACTATGCCATCACAGATACGAGGCCTTCACTCATCAATGTCCTTACAGAGGTAGACTATGCCATCAGAGATATGAACCCTTCACTCATCAATGTCCTTACAGTGGTAGACTATGTCATCACAGATATGAGGCCTTCACTCATCAATGTCCTTACAGTGGTAGACTATGCCATCACAGATATGAGGCCTTCACTCATCAATGTCCTTACAGTGGTAGACTATGCCATCACAGATATGAACCCCTTCACTCGTCAATGTCCTTACAGTGGTAGACTATGCCATCACAGATATGAACCCCTTCACTCATCAATGTCCTTACAGAGGTAGACTATGCCATCAGAGATATGAACCCTTCACTCATCAATGTCCTTACAGAGGTAGACTATGCCATCACAGATATGAGGCCTTCACTCATCAATGTCCTTACAGTGGTAGACTATGCCATCACAGATACGAACCCTTCACTCATCAATGTCCTTACAGAGGTATACTATGTCATCACAGATATGAGGCCTTCACTCATCAATGTCCTTACAGTGGTAGACTATGCCATCACAGATTTGAACCCTTCACTCGTCAATGTCCTTACAGTGGTAGACTATGCCATCACGGATATGAACCCTTCACTCATCAATGTCCTTACAGTGGTAGACTATGCCATCACAGATATGAGGCCATCACTCATCAATGTCCTTACAGTGGTAGACTATGCCATCACAGATATGAGGCCATCACTCATCAATATCCTTACAGTGGTAGACTATGCCATCACAGATATGAACCCTTCACTCATCAATGTCCTTACAGTGGTAGACTATGCCATCACAGATATGAGGCCTTCACTCATCAATGTACTTACAGTGGTAGACTATGCCATCACAGATATGAACCCTTCACTCATCAATGTCCTTACAGTGGTAGACTATGCCATCACAGATATGAGGCCTTCACTCATCAATGTACTTACAGTGGTAGACTATGCCATCACAGATACGAACCCATCACTCATCAATGTCCTTACAGTGGTAGACTATGCCATCACAGATGTGAACCCTTCACTCATCAATGTCCTTACAGTGGTAGACTATGCCATCACAGATATGAGGCCTTCACTCATCAATGTCCTTACAGTGGTAGACTATGGCATCACAGATATGAGGCCTTCACTCAATGTCCTTACAGTGGTAGACTATGCCATCACAGATGTGAGGCCTTCACTCATCAATGTCCTTACAGTGGTAGACTATGCCATCACAGATATGAACCCTTCACTCATCAATGTCCTTACAGAGGTAGACTATGCCATCACAGATGTGAACCCTTCACTCATCAATGTCCTTACAGAGGTAGACTATGCCATCACAGATGTGAACCCTTCACTCATCAATGTCCTTACAGTGGTAGACTATGCCATCACAGATATGAGGCCTTCACTCGTCAATGTCCTTACAGTGGTAGACTATGCCATCACAGATACGAGGCCTTCACTCATCAATGTCCTTACAGTGGTAGACTATGCCATCACAGATACGAGGCCTTCACTCATCAATGTCCTTACAGTGGTAGACTATGCCATCACAGATATGAGGCCATCACTCGTCAATGTCCTTACAGTGGTAGACTATGTCATCACAGATACGAGGCCTTCACTCGTCAATGTCCTTACAGTGGTAGACTATGCCATCACAGATACGAACCCTTCACTCATCAATGTCCTTACAGTGGTAGACTATGCCATCACAGATATGAACCCTTCACTCATCAATGTCCTTACAGTGGTAGACTATGCCATCACAGATATGAGGCCTTCACTTGTCAATGTCCTTACAGTGGTAGACTATGCCATCACAGATACGAGGCCTTCACTCGTCAATGTCCTTACAGTGGTAGACTATGCCATCACAGATATGAACCCATCACTCGTCAATGTCCTTACAGTGGTAGACTATGCCATCACAGATATGAACCCTTCACTCATCAATGTCCTTACAGTGATAGACTATGTCATCACAGATATGAACCCATCACTCGTCAATGTCCTTACAGTGGTAGACTATGCCATCACAGATATGAACCCTTCACTCATCAATGTCCTTACAGTGATAGACTATGTCATCACAGATATGAACCCATCACTCGTCAATGTCCTTACAGTGATAGACTATGTCATCACAGATATGAGGCCTTCACTCATCAATGTCCTTACAGTGGTAGACTATGCCATCACAGATACGAGGCCTTCACTCATCAATGTCCTTACAGAGGTAGACTATGCCATCACAGATATGAACCCTTCACTCATCAATGTCCTTACAGTGATAGACTATGTCATCACAGATATGAACCCATCACTCGTCAATGTCCTTACAGTGATAGACTATGTCATCACAGATATGAGGCCTTCACTCATCAATGTCCTTACAGTGGTAGACTATGCCATCACAGATACGAGGCCTTCACTCATCAATGTCCTTACAGTGATAGACTATGCCATCACAGATATGAACCCTTCACTCATCAATGTCCTTACAGTGGTAGACTATGCCATCACAGATATGAACCCATCACTCATCAATGTCCTTACAGAGGTAGACTATGCCATCACAGATATGAGGCCTACACTCGTCAATGTCCTTACAGAGGTAGACTATGTCATCACAGATGTGAACCCTTCACTAATGAAGGGGAGAAACTATGGAGGACAATATGGGGTCACTCATAATGAAGGGGAGGAACTATGGAGGACAATGTGGGGTCATCATAATGGAGAGGAGGAACTATGGAGGACAATATGGGGTCATCATAGTGAAGGGGAGGAACTATGGAGGACAATATGGGGTCATCTTCTCACTGCTGGAAACGTCTTCATTCCGGAAACGTCTTCCATCATCTTCTCACTGCTGGAAACGTCTTCATTCCGGAAACGTCTTCCATCATCTTCTCACTGCTGGAAACGTCTTCATTCCGGAAACGTCCTCCATCATCTTCTCACTGCTGGAAACGTCTTCATTCCGGAAACGTCTTCCATCATCTTCTCACTGCTGGAAACGTCTTCATTCCGGAAACGTCTTCCATCATCTTCTCACTGCTGGAAACGTCTTCATTCCGGAAACGTCCTCCATCATCTTCTCACTGCTGGAAACGTCTTCATTCCGGAAACGTCTTCCATCATCTTCTCACTGCTAGAAACGTCTTCATTCCGGAAACGTCTTCCATCATCTTCCCACTGCTAGAAACGTCTTCATTCCGGAAACGTCTTCCATCATCTTCTCACTGCTGTCAGAAGTCCCCTTCTATTGGATGTCACTAATGATTGGAGAATGGATGGAAGGATCTTCCAGGGTGAATGTTGGCAGGAGATTGTCCTAGTGTATGGAAGCTGAACAAGGCCATGTCCCCGATGTTCTCTGACTTCCATCCCCATCCAAGAAACCAATGTGAGGTTGTATTGTGTGTGCAGAGCGTCCCCACACCTTGTATAATATGACACAGAGCCCCGCCCACAGCATTCTATAGAAGAAAGCAAGCTCCGCCCTGTGTCCTAACACCTCATTACACCGCACAACAGCGCCCCCCCCCCACTGCACACCAGAGAACACGCATTCTACACACAATACCATGGGCTGTGTGCTGGGAATGAGCCCAATGAGTCCTTACACCCCCTCCCCCATACATACCCATCCCCGGCTTCTCACCCCTCCCACATACATACCCATCCCCGACTTCTCACTCCTCTCCCATACATACCCATCCCCGACTTCTCACTCCTCCCCCATACATACCCGTCCTTGGCTTCTCACCCCTCCCCCATACATACCCATCCTTGGCTTCTCACCCCTCCCCCATACATACCCGTCCTTGGCTTCTCACCCCTCCTCCATACATATCCGTTGTAACGGAACCGGTACCCGACCGCACTTGGGTATATTCTGTTTTCTTGCAGCTTCCGCTGTCCGAACACCATCCACGGACCACACCCTTGAAATCCCTCAGGAAACAGACAGCACCCGGCTCTTCCTAATACAGGAAGCCAACTCTTTATTGTACAGAAAACACAGAATATATACAGAGGGCGGGGAAACACAACCAGGAACAGGAAATACATTATCAGCCCGCCCTATCAGTGGGAAGGGCTACAGGGAACCACCCCAACCAACCCAAGACACAGAACAATGGGATGAAGCACATGGCAAAGGACACTGACCAACCCCCACACCAATACACAAACAGTACATCCCATAATAGTTGGCTGGACAGGAAGGCACAGCACAATGGGGGGGAGCACATGGCAAAGGACATTGACCAACCCCCACACCAATACACAAACAGTACATCCCATAATAGTTGGCTGGACAGGAAGACACAGCACAATGGGGGGGAGCACATGGCAAAGGACATTGACCAACCCCCACACCAATACACAAACAGTACATCCCATAATAGTTGGCTGGACAGGAAGACACAGCACAATGGGGGGTAGCACATGGCAAACAGACAATGGACAACCATGTGGCCGAGAACAAAGGAACACACACTATACACAAGACTCAGACCTTCACATACACACCCTGTACCCCTTAACCTCTTGCCGACCGCGCATAGCCGAATGACGGCTTCACCGCGGCCGGCCAGTTCTGAGTGGACGTCATAGGACGTCCTCCCAGAACACGCTCTCCTGCGCACCCCCGGGGGCGCGCACCCGGCGATCTCCGTGATTGCTGTGTCCTACGGACACAGCTGATCACGTGATGTGGTAAAAGGCCGATCATACCGGCCTTTTACCACGTGATCAGCGGTGTCCAATGACACGCTGATCACAGGGAAATGCAAGTGCCGGTTCTCGGCTGCACTTTCCTCACGCTGTCAGATCGTGAGGAAAGTACTGCAGAGAACCAGCAGATGTCAGAGCGGGGATCGGCACCGATCATCAGGGCCACTGATGATCAGTGCCCTGATGATCGGTGCCCAGCAGTGACACCCGCAAGTTCCGCCCAGCAGTGCGCCCACTAGCTCCGCCCACTAGCTCTGCCCACCTGTGCCCAGCAGTGCACCCACCTGTGCCCAGCAGTGCCCCCACCTGTGCCCAGCAGTGCACCCACCTGTGCCACTCTGCAGTGCCACCTACCTGTGCCCAGAAGTGCCACCTACATGTGCCACCCACCTGTGCCCACCCACCTGTGCCCACCTGTGCCCACCCACCAGTGCTGCCCACCAGTGCTGCCAGTCAGTGCCGCCAGTCAGTGCCCAGGGGTTGTGCCAGTCAGTGCCGCCAGTCAGTGCCCAGCAGTGATGCCAGTCAGTGCCCATAATCAGTGTCACCTATCAGTGCCGCCTATCAGTGCTGCATATTAGTGCCGCCTATCCGTGACACCTAATTAGTACTGCCTATCAGTGCCGCCTATCCGTGCCACCTCATTAGTACTGCCTATCAGTGCCCTTTAGTGCCGCCTATCAGTGCCCATCAGTGCCGCCTCATCAACGCACATCAGTGAAGGAGAAAAAATACCTGTTTGAAAAATTTTATAAAAGAAACAAATAAACTTTTTTTTCAAATTTTTTGCATTTTTTTTATTTATAGCGCAAAAAGTAAAGCGCCCAGCGGGGAGGAAATACCACCAAAAGAAAGCTCTATTTGTGAGGAAAAAAATGATCAAAATTTCATATGGGTACAATGTTGCATGACCGCGCAATTGTCAATCAAAGTGCGACAGCGCTGAAAGCTGAAAATTGGCCTGGGCAGGAAGGGGGTATAAGTGCCTGGTAGGCGAGGGGTTAACAGGCACAGGGGGCCATAAACATAATGATTTGGGGAGATGATACAGGGGTCCCCCCACCCCCAAAAGTCACTCCCGTCACACCCGTCCTTTGCTTCTCACCCCTCCCCCATACATACCCGTCCTTGGCTTCTCACCCCTCCCCCATACATAGCCGTCCTTGGCTTCTCACCCCTCCCCCATACATAGCCGTCCTTGGCTTCTCACCCCTCCCCCATATACACCCAGATCCCACAGATCACCCACCTCCCCCATATACACCCTCCACCCCTCTCTGCCAACCCCTCCACTGGCCTCCACTCAGTGTCCTCCACCCCTCTCTGCCAATCCATCCACTGGCCTCCACTCAGTGTCCTCCACCCCTCTCTGCCAACCCCTCCACTGGCCTCCATTCAGTGTCCTCCACCCCTCTCTGCCAATCCATCCACTGGCCTCCACTCAGTGTCCTCCACCCCTCTCTGCCAATCCCTCCACTGGCCTCCATTCAGTGTCCTCCACCACTCTCTGCCAATCCCTCCACTGGCCTCCATTCAGTGTCCTCCACCCCTCTCTGCCAATCCCTCCACTGGCCTCCACTCAGTGTCCTCCACCCCTCTCTGCCAATCCCTCCACTGGCCTCCATTCAGTGTCCTCCACCCCTCTCTGCCAATCCCTCCACTGGCCTCCATTCAGTGTCCTCCACCCCTCTCTGTCATTCCCTCCACTGGCCTCCACTAACCCAATGTATAAAATTCAGAATACTAACCACAGCTTACAAAGCCATCCACAACCCCGCCCCCGGCTACATCACCAACCTCATCCGCAGATATTGCCCACTCCGCTCCTCCCAAGGCATCTTCCTCTCTGGTTCCCTCATCACCTCCTCCGTCACTCACCTCCAGAGCCTCTCCCATCCTCTGGAACTCCCTACCCCAGTATGTCCGGTCAGCCCCCACCCTGTCTGCCTTTAGGTGATCTTTGAAAACTCACTTATTCAGGGAAGCTCACCCAACCCCCACCTAAGGACTGTACTTGGGTCACCTCCACCAGACCATCCCCCACAGCCATCACCTTCTGTACCACCTCCCCCTTCCTCTAGATTGTAAGCTCCACGGGCCGGGCCCTCCTATCCCTTCTGTACTGAAATGTATTGTAATTGTACCGCCCCCCTTATATTGTACAGCGCTGCGCAGACTGTTGGCGCCATATCCATCCTGTATAACAACATGGTGGGAGATCGGCCTGAATGTCCTTCCTAGGAGGGAATACCGGAGCCATTCTGAGGCCCATTTAATGGCCGGCAATGAGGAGGAAACCAACACTGAGAAGTAGATGCTGAGATATATATATACATGTATACACGCAGATCATCTATAGCCGGGACAGGAGCCGGGACCAGGAATAGGAGATCCACCTGACTTACCCGTGTGCTCTGACATGGAGAAGATCCCATGCTGGCCCTATGGTGGCCGTGTGTTCAGGATGGAGACCGACAATCACAGGACCTTCTGGAAGCCAATCTAAAATGGCTGAGAGGAGGAAAGTGTTCCCGGGACAGGAAGTGACAGACAGGAAGTGACACAAGACAGGAAGTGACATTACCAGGAAGTGACACAGACAGGAAGTGACACAGAGAGGAAGTGACTCCAGACTGATAATACAGAGGGGGCAGTATGAAGAGCAGACACTAGATGGTCCAATTAGATAAACAAAATATAAAAACAAAAATTGATAAAAGAAGAGAAAAAAGGGGAAATGTGTGAAAGGAACACAGAAAAAGGACAAAGCACAAACCCCGCTGGGACTCCATGCTGTCCGCACTGAACTGTTGGGGAACCAAAACAGTAAAAGGATGAAAATAACAAAGAAAAATCAATCAGAGGACAGAGCGGTGAGCGGGTTGTTGCTATTAGTGACGAGGTGAGCTGCGCTGTGTCCCGGATACAACACACGCCCACGGCGACTAGCTATCTCTGAGTGATCCTAAAGGGTCTGGATCAGAACTGGCCAGCAGATCGCCCTGCAGATCCACTTCATCCACTGGCCACCGACTACCTACTGGAAGGGTACAGGCAAACCTGTCATTGTGTTCTGTCATCATCTTCATCCCCTGGCCATGGTCACCTGGTGGGTCTCTATTAGTTACCGCACCCAGATGTTTGAGCCTGGCATAAGGTCGTTCCTGGGTGATCGGTCAATGTTCCCCCATCATCCTGCGGACCTTCCTCTGCTGTGCACAGCAATGAATCCTCAATCATGATACTCATAGCTGTGGGGACAAAGGATAAATCCACAGAAGACTTTATTCCATCAGAAGTCATCCTCTGACCCGTCCCACACCCTTCTACTCTGTCCTCCTCAGCAGGACGTCTGTCAGCACAACACCTGAGCTCCTCCGGGCCAACATCAGATCTATCAGCCTGGAAGTCCTCAGTGATGTCAGCTGCAGCTCCTGAGGTGGAAGACACTGATTGGGCTGAATTTGCCCCAACATCCTGCAGACTTCCCTCTGCAACACACAGAAATGAGTCTGCACTGGCAGCACCCGTGACTGTGGTGACAGAGGGGAAAGAGACAGGAGAAAGGATTCCACCAAGGGTTGCCCTCCGACCCACATCACACACCAGGGGTTGCCCTCCGACCCACGTCACACACCAGGGGTTGTCCTCTGACCCACGTCACACACCAGGGGATGCCCTCTGACCCACGTCACACACCAGGGGTTGTCCTCTGACCCACATCACACACCAGGGGTTGTCCTCCGACCCACGTCACACACCAGGGGATGTCCTCTGACCCACGTCACACACCTGGGGTTGTCCTCTGACCCACGTCACACACCAGGGCTTGTCCTCCGACCCACGTCACACACCAGGGGATGTCCTCTGACCCACGTCACACACCAGGGGTTGTCCTCCGACCCACGTCACACACCAGGGGTTGTCCTCCGACCCACGTCACACACCAGGGCTTGTCCTCCGACCCACGTCACACACCAGGGGTTGTCCAGTGACCCACGTCACACACCAGGGGTTGTCCTCCGACCCACGTCACATACCAGGGGTTGTCCTCCGACCCACGTCACACACCAGGGGTTACCCTCTGACCCACGTCACACACCAGGGGTTGTCCTCCGACCCACGTCACACACCAGGGGTTGTCCTCCGACCCACGTCACACACCAGGGGTTGTCCTCCGACCCACGTCACACACCAGGGCTTGTCCTCCGACCCACGTCACACACCAGGGCTTGTCCTCCGACCCACGTCACACACCAGGGGTTACCCTCCGACCCACGTCACACACCAGGGGTTGTCCTCCGACCCACGTCACACACCAGGGGTTGTCCTCCGACCCACGTCACACACCAGGGCTTGTCCTCCGACCCACGTCACACACCAGGGGTTACCCTCCGACCCACGTCACACACCAGGGGTTGTCCTCCGACCCACGTCACACACCAGGGGTTGTCCTCCGACCCACGTCACACACCAGGGGTTGTCCTCCGACCCACGTCACACACCAGGGGTTGTCCTCTGACCCACGTCACACACCAGGGGTTGTCCTCTGACCCACGTCACACACCAGGGGTTGTCCTCTGACCCACGTCACACACCAGGGGTTGTCCTCTGACCCACGTCACACACCAGGGGTTGTCCTCTGACCCACGTCACACACCAGGGGTTTCCCTCCGACCCACGTCACACACCAGGGGTTTCCCTCGAACCCACGTCAAGCACCAGGGGTTGTCCTCTGACCCACGTCACACACCAGGGGTTGTCCTCTGACCCACGTCAAGCACCAGGGGTTGTCCTCTGACCCACGTCACACACCAGGGGTTGTCCTCTGACCCACGTCACACACCAGGGGTTGTCCTCTGACCCACGTCACACACCAGGGCTTGTCCTCCGACCCACGTCACACACTTCTACCTCGTCCTTAGCCGACCTTCTGTTGGCACAACACCTGAGCTCCTCTGGGCTGGCATCAAATATATCCACCTCTGGAAACTCAGTGCCGTCAGCCGCAGCTGCTGAGGGAGTAGAGTCAGATTTAAACCCTCACCGTGTGGTCCCTCCTCTGTGCTCCACAGTCCAGGATCCAAAATGGCAGTACTGGTATCTGTGGGAACAGGGGAGCAGACAAAAGAAAACTTCCTCCCACAAGGGGATAGAGGCACACAATACGGGTCTATGCCAGGACTTACTGAAACACAATGTGCCTCTTCACCAGGTACTTCAGAAGAACATTCTATTTCTTTACAAATGGGTAAAAAACCAAATTCCTGTTGCCTGTACATCCTCATCCTGCCATCCACTGCTGGTGGTCCTTCAGCCAGAACCCCGAGATCCTTCTCTCCTGCCATCAATTTTTACAGCCTCAAGGGACTCAGAGCTATCTGCCACAGGTGCCAGGTGGACAACATTCTGAGGAGACCTCAGGCTCTCTGGGCCAGGTTCAGAGGGGTCTGACCTGAACTGATCAGCTCCCTCTTCAGACAGTTCCTCTGTAGCAGTGGGCAGGGGCCAGTGTGAGGATGACTGGTGGGCGCTGAGGGTCCTCACTACCAGAGGGAGGGTCTGCACTGCACACGTCATGATATTTTACATCACACAAAACATTGTCAGTTTAAGAGTCTGTTGTGGTTTTAAGTTCTTCCCCAGGCCTTGACTCCAGAGAACCACTAGGGCCAGGACCTGGTACATGGTCATTCACCCCCTGACCCTCCCCAGAATTCTCAATGTGCACTGAATCAGCCAACAGTACGTTACGTGAATCCGGGGCCTCAGGTGGAGATGTAGACCTCAGAGGAGTTGACTTTGGCTTGTTTTGGGCTACCAACTCCCCCAGGTCAGTACCCGACAGTATGTTAGTGGCATCTGCTCCGCCCACTTCTCTCACTTTGTTTCTGGATCCTAGGGGCAAAGCAACATAAGCTGTAGGTAGCACAGAGGTGACTCCTCCCACCCCACCCCTGGGATAACTGTGGCTTCCTTTGTGACCACATCCTCACATCTCCCCAATCCTGAAAGAGCTAGGACATCCTCAGGTCCCGTATCTCAGAGTCCAGCTGAAACATTGTTACCTGCTGTAACTGGCTGCATACTATCCACAAGGCCTCCTTCATTGGTGGGATCTGCTCCGCCCACTTCTGTCACTTGACTTTCAGATTGGATCAAAGAAACACAAGTCATAGACACAGTAGGGATGGCTCCTCCACTCCGTGTGACAACCATGGCTTCCACTGGGATCACAGCTCAACTACCCTACTCCTACTTTTATGTTACACCCCTCCCCCTCTCTGAGCTACCAGAATATGGAGGACACCCCTCCCCCTCTGTGAGCTACAAGAACATGGAGGACACCCCTCCCCCTCTGTGAGCTACAAGAACATGGAGGACACCCCTCCCCCTCTCTGAGCTACAAGAACATGGAGGACACCCCTCCCCCTCTCTGAGCTACAAGAACATGGAGGACACCCCTCCCCCTCTCTGAGCTACAAGAACATGAAGGACACCCCTCCTGCTCTCTGAGCTACAAGAAAATGGAGGACACCCCCTCCCCCTCTCTGAGCTACAAGAAAATGGAGGACACCCCCTCCCCCTCTCTGAGCTACAAGAACATGGAGGACACCCCTCCCCCTCTCTGAGCTACAAGAACAGGAAGGACACCCCCTCCCCCTCTCTGAGCTACAAGAACGGACACAGACAAGAAACTGAAGGAGAAACTTCTGGAGAGATCAGGAAAGAAGGGGGGCCATGGAAGGGGGTACAGGGGGGACACTGGGGTGGGAGGAAAGGAACCATGGGGGGGCAATGTGGTGTCACTATGGGGGGAGGGGCAGTATAGGGAAGATCAAAAACAATCAGCTGATGGAGAACTTTTCACACAGGACGTCCTAAGAGAGAAACATTATAATCCCCCATACAGTGCAGGAAATGTGTATTTGCTCCCCCCTGATGCTGAATGTTCGCCCTCACACAGAAACGATCGGTCTAACAATGGAATGTTCGCCCCTCACACAGAAATGATCGGTCTAACAATGGAATGTTCGCCCCTCACACAGAAATGATCGGTCTAACAATGGAATGTTCGCCCCTCACACAGAAACGATCGGTCTAACAATGGAATGTTCGCCCCTCACACAGAAACGATCGGTCTAACAATGGAATGTTCGCCCCTCACACAGAAATGATCGGTCTAACAATGGAATGTTCGGTGTAACACTGAGAGACAGAATACAACAACAAATTCAGCAGAAATGCGTCTAACAAATGATGACGGATCTGCATGTTCATGAGGGAAAGAAGGATTTGATCCCCTATCATTCAGCAGGATTTCTGGCTCCCAGGTGTCTCTCATACAGGTAACAAGCTGAGATTAGAAGCAATCTCTTAAAGGGAGTGCTGCTAATCTCATTGTGTTACCTGTATAAAAGACACCTGTCCACAGGAGCCATCAAACCATCAGATTCCAAACTCTCCACCATGGCAAAGACCAAAGAGCTGTCCAAGGATGTCAGGGACAAGATGGTAGACCTACACAAGGCTGGACTGGGCTACCAAACTATGGCCAAGCAGCTTGGTGAGAAGGTGACAACAGTTGGTGCAATCATTCACAAATGGAAGAAACACAAAACAAGTGTCAGTCTCCCTAGGTCTGGTGCACCATGCAAGATCTCACCTCGTGGCGTGTCAATGATCATGAGAACAGGGAGGAATCATCCCAGAACTACACGTGAGGATCTTGTCAATGATCTCCAGGCAGCTGGGACCACAGTCACCAAGAAAACAATTGGTAACACACTACGCCGACAAGGACTGAAATCCTGCAGTGCCCGCACGGTCCCTCTGCTCAAGAAAGCCCATGTCCAGCCCGTCTGAAGTCTGCCACTGAACATCTGAATGATGCCGAGGAGGACTGGTGGGAAGTGTTGTGGTCAGAGGAGACCAAAATCCAGCTCTTTGGCATCAACTCAACTCGCCGTGTTTGGAGGAGGAGGAATGCTGTCTATGACCCCAAGAACACCATCTCAACTGTGAAACATGGTGGTGGAAACATTCTGCTTTGGGGGTGTTTTTCTGCTAAGGGGACAGGACAACTGCACCGCATCAAAGGGACGATGGACGGGGCAATGTACCATCAAATCTTGGGTGAGAACCTTCTTCCCTCAGCCAGGGCATTGAAAATGGGTGGTGGATGGGTGTTCCAGCATGACAATGACCCAAAACACACGGCCAAGGCAACAAAGGAGCGGCTCAAGAAGAAGCACATTAATGTCCTGGAGTGGCCTAGCCAGTTTCAAGACCTTCATCCAATTGAAAATCTGTGGAGGAAGCTGAAAGTTCGAGTTGCCAAACGTCAGCCACCAAACCTTACTGACTTGGAGAGGATCTGCCAAGAGGAGTGGGCCAAAATCCCTCCTGAGATGTGTGCGAACCTGGGGGCCAACTCCAGGAAACGTCTGACCTCTGTGATGGCCAACAAGGGATTTGCCACCAAGTACTAAGTCATGTTTTGTGAAGGGGATCCAATCCTTCTTTCCCTCATGAACATGCAGATCCGTCATCATTTGTTAGACGCATTTCTGCTGAATTTGTTGTTGTATTCCGTCTCTCAGTGTTACACCGAACATTCCATTGTTAGACCGATCATTTCTGTGTGAGGGGCGAACATTCCATTGTTAGACCGATCATTTCTGTGTGAGGGGAGAACATTCCATTGTTAGACCGATCGTTTCTGTGTGAGGGGCGAACATTCCATTGTTAGACCGATCGTTTCTGTGTGAGGGGCGAACATTCCATTGTGAACCGATCATTTCTGTGTGAGGGGCGAACATTCCATTGTTAGACCGATCGTTTCTGTGTGAGGGGCGAACATTCCATTGTTAGACCGATCATTTCTGTGTGAGGGGCGAACATTCAGCATCAGCCGGGGAGCAAATACGCATTTCCTGCACTGTACATTGTATTATCCCTCCAACTGTACTGTATTACCCAGGAGGAGGGAGGGCTGCTGGAGGAACCCCCCCCCCCCACCAAGCCAATACACAAACACATACATCCCATAATAGTTTGCTCCCAAGCAAGACACACAATAGAACAATGGGATGCAATCACATGGCATTAAACAATCAAAACCCCCCCCCCCAATATTAGGACAGATCACCCCCCCCCACCCCAATATTAGGACAGATCATCCTGCACCCCTAACAGGCACAGGGTGACTTACACATACAAGGGATATGGGGAGCTGAGACAGGGGTCTCCCCACCTCTCCGTGGGCCCCCCACCCAAAGTGACTCCCATCACAAATTGTTTTTTTTTTTTAATTTCAAAACTGTTTTTGTTTATAGCACCAAAAATAAGAAGCGCACAGGAGATCAAATACCAAAAAAAAGCTCTATTTGTGTGAAAAAAGTGCATACATTTCATTTATGTATCGTATTGCACGACCGCGCAATTGTCAGTTAAACTAGCGCAGCGCTGTATAGCAAAAAAAAAGTCATGAATTCCATGATCTCCCCATAGTCTGCAGACGATATAACGGTCACACACAGCAATCAATATCCACTTATTGGGGTCCTTTTCCCATAATCATGGAGTGGGAGACATTTTGGTGAAATTTATAACTAACTTTGAGGTTACTTTATATATTTTATAGCTGAAAGTACAAAATATCGTTTTTCTTACAAATTTTTGGTCTTTTTTTGTTTATGGCGTGAAAAATAAAAAGCGCGCAGGTGATGACATCCCACCGACAGAAAGCTCTATTTGTGTGAAGAAAGGACGGATATTTAGTTTGGGTGCAGCGTTGCACGACCGCGCAATTGTCAGTTACATAAAGAGGCGTGGCCATGAAGGGGTGTACATCCTGCGTAGGGGGAGGGGATAAGGACACAAATTGGCGCTTTATTCTCATGGAGATCACATGGTTATTACTAGGAGGAGACGGAAACATTTGCTGGGTATTGGAGCTTTTGTGAGATGGATGGATTGGATGGCGACTGATTTGTATGGAGACATAATATAGAGCGGGAGGAATCCATGGTGTATTGTCACATGTATGAATGCAGGATTGGGGTGCTATCCGTGTATTAGGGGGACCAATGACACCTTGGCTAGTATTGTAGATGAATCTGGGGGCGTCGGGGGCAATCTTCTTATGTTTATGGCCCTTTAGGGCAGATGTGATTTCTATGTATTTTATGGGAGATTTTCTCTGTATATTGGGAGTTTCCATCTTGTTGTATCATGAATGTAGTATGGAAGATGAGTCCTATGTACTAGGAATGGTCATTGGAAGGACAGAATAGGAGCCACATGATTGGCTGGCCAACCCCGTGACAGTATAGACTAGTGGGTGACATTGATTGAGATCTGCCCGCTGTGTGTATACAATCACCCGGCTAATGTCTGATATCAGGGGACAAAATGTGCCAGCATTCATATCAGACTAAGGGAAAATGGCCGCTGGAGGAGGGACAGGCGGGCTACAACAAAATGAAGGAGGGAGATCTAATCCACTGTGATGTGATAACTGTGTTTCATTGATAATAGAAGGTTACGACCCGCCATCGTCTTTTGTTTTTCAGCTTTTTATCCTGTTGTTTTATGCTATTCAGCTTTTTTTGGGCCAGCACCATCTAGTGTCTGCTCTCCATACTGCACTCTCTGTATAAATCTGTCAGGTGTCATTTCCTGGCCAGGTCACTTCCTTTTATGTCACTTCCTGTCCTGTATCACTTCCTGTCCCGGGAACACTTTCCTCCTCTCAGCCATTTTAGATCGGCTTCCAGAAGGTCCTGTGATTGTCGGTCTCCATCCTGAACACACGGCCACCATAGGGCCAGCATGGGATCTTCTCCATGTCAGAGCACACGGGTAAGTCAGGTGGATCTCCTATTCCTGGTCCCGGCTCCTGTCCCGGCTATAGACGATCTGCGTGTATACATGTATATATATATATATCTCAGCATCTACTTCTCAGTGTTGGTTTCCTCCTCATTGCCGGCCATTAAATGGGCCTCAGAATGGCTCCGGTATTCCCTCCTAGGAAGGACATTCAGGCCGATCTCCCACCATGTTCCTCTGATGTGTCCGAGACAGAATAACAGGAGAGACACCAGGAGAACCCGCTGGGACCTGACACTCCGAGAACCAGAGTTATGGTGGAGTATAGACCCTTCCTGAGATACTCCTCCCTGGGAACGGTCATACCTCCGTACTCCTCTCCTGTACATACCGATCACTGTCATACCTCCGTACTCCTCTCCTGTACATACCCATCACTGTCATACCTCCGTACTCCTCTCCTGTACATACCCATCACTGTCATACCTCCATACTCCTCTCCTGTACATACCCATCACTGTCATACCTCCACACTCCTCTCCTGTACATACCCATCACTGTCATACCTCCATACTCCTCTCCTGTACATACCCATCACTGTCATACCTCCGTACTCCTCTCCTGTACATACCTATCACTGTCATACCTCCGTACTCCTCTCCTGTACATACCCATCACTGTCATACCTCCATACTCCTCTCCTGTACATACCCATCACTGTCATACCTCCGTACTCCTCTCCTGTACATACCCATCACTGTCATACCTCCGTACTCCTCTCCTGTACATACCCATCACTGTCATACCTCCACACTCCTCTCCTGTACATACCCATCACTGTCATACCTCCGTACTCCTCTCCTGTACATACCCATCACTGTCATACCTCCGTACTCCTCTCCTGTACATACCCATCACTGTCATACCTCCGTACTCCTCTCCTGTACATACCCATCACTGTCATACCTCCGTACTCCTCTCCTGTACATACCCATCACTGTCATACCTCCGTACTCCTCTCCTGTACATACCCATCACTGTCATACCTCCGTACTCCTCTCCTGTACATACCCATCACTGTCATACCTCCGTACTCCTCTCCTGTACATACCCATCACTGTCATACCTCCGTACTCCTCTCCTGTACATACCCATCACTGTCATACCTCCGTACTCCTCTCCTGTACATTCCGATCACTGTCATACCTCCGTACTCCTCTCCAGTACATACCAAGCACCTGGCTCCACCCACATACCACTCAGTTACCAATGACCGTGTACCTGGCTCCTCCCACATACCGCTTTACTACTAATGACCATGCACCTTGCTCCACCCACATAATGCTCAACTACCAATGACCGTGTACCTGGCTCCACCCACTTACCACTTAATTACCAATGACTGTACACCTGACTCCACCCACATACCGCTTTATTACCAATGACTGTGCACCTGGCTCCATGCCCAGCATACTGCAGCTCAGGCAACCATCCTAGGGTGTCAGGATGGGGGGCGGTTATATTTGAATCTGCAGCCACTTGCTGGAGATTTGGATTGGTATCAATGCTGCAGACGTGTTTTTCCCCCACAGTGCCCACCGTTATACAGCCGGGAGTGTGAGGACTTTAGTAAATCCGAATGTCGGCTGTCATGTGGAAGTGATACAAGTGGCTGTAAAGCCGCCTATCATTCCCACACCCACCACTGAGATGTGCCCCTCCCCCCATTACACCATGTGGGACAGCAGAGCCTGGTGCTGTCATGGTGGGTGTCACTGGGAAGGGTGGCGGGAGCTCAGCGGACCTCCTGTACACAGACCAGGAAGTGACCTGTATGACGTGGATGACATCACCTCCTGGACTGGAGCTGTCATTCTCCGGGATCAGTGCCGGGGAAGCGGCTGATGGAAGGCGGTCTGTGTTCCATCATCTGCAGTGGAGTAGACAGGAGACATCCAGAGTCTAATAGACCCCGGGGGTCTCCATAAAGAGAACCTGTCACCTATATGCCATCATACAGGAGGCTATTGGTCCTTTACATGATAGCAATACACATTACAGTGCCTTGAAATGCCCCCCCATGTTGTCATGTTGCAATGTATTTATCGGGATTGGATGTGATGGACACAAAGTGGCACATAATTGTGAAGTGGAAGGAAAATGAGAAATGGTTTCCAACATTTGTGACCAATAAACCTGTGAAAAGTGTGGCGGCATTTGTATTCGGCCCCCCGGAGTCAGTGCTTTGTAGGACCCCCTTTGGCTGCAATTCCAGCTGCAAGTCTTTTTGGGGATGTAACGGAACCGACCCCAGACTGCGCTTAACTACTTCCTTTAGAATACCGCTTCCCCCTCCGAACACCGACCACAGACACCACAGCCGACCATACAAGACCAGACGACACCAGTCCTGAAGTAAACCAGGAGGTAGACTACTTTATTTGAACACAGATACAAGATATACACACCGCAGACAATCCCCCCTCCCTGCATAATGACCCTGGGGCGGGGCAATCTACATTTAGTAACAGGAAACACGCAGGTATTCAAACTTCACACCAGCAGACAGTCCCATCAGGAGGGAGGGCTGCTGGAGACCCCCCCCCCCACTAAGCTAATACACATAAACACATACATCCCATAAACGTTTGCTCCCAAACCAGACAGACAATAGAACATTGGGATGCAACCACACAACACCAAACAATCCACAACCCCCCCACCCCACCTGTCTCCTAGACATGTCTACACAATATTAGGACAGATCCCCCTGTACCCCTAACAGGCACAGGGTGACTTACACATAAGAGGGATATGGGGAGCTGAGAAAGGGGTCTCCCCACCTCTCCAAAGGGGGCTGTGTTCCATGGGCCCCGCACCCAAAGTCACTCCCATCATATATCGCACCTTTTGGCAGGGGACTAACACAGGAGGAGACCCCAAACGGGTTGACTCTGAAGTTAGTCTGTACTTCCAGTCCCCCAATGCAGCACCGACACAGTACCCCAAATAAATTGTCCCACACAAAGCATTACACACAGAGCCAACCTCTGCCTCTCCCGTAGAACATACCCGCCACTGGTATGGACTGGTTCTTCTACCTGATGTTCTCTCAGCCACTGGTGAGAAGACAGGGTGGCTGGGCCGGCTCCATCATGCTGTGGGGGATCTGGGCCGACTCCATCATGCTGTGGGGGATCTGGGCCGACTGCCCAGCATCCCTGTGGTATCCAGGTGGTGACTGTAGTCTCATCCACTTTGACTTGATGGACATCCCCCAGTGTTTGCAAAGTAAGGCTGACACCCTCCTGTCCCAATGCCAGACCCTTTTCTGGGGTTGTGTCAGTGGAGACCGAAGTCCCATCCACGGTCATCAGCTCAAACTTGTGAGGTGCCGATTGCATCCTCTTCCTGTAGCTCCTGCGGTGCTGATTGTTGTGGGCAGAGGTCAACCACGCCATGCCCTGATGCCAGCTCTTCTGCTGGAGACGCGACGGCAGGTTCCTCCTCAGCAGAAAAGTCAATCAAGTCCCCAGTCTCTGGAACTCGTGTCTGGGGTTGGGGGTTCACCATCTCCTGTCCGTGGAACCCAGAAGATGTTACCAGTGCTGGGCAGAGGTTAGCAGAGCTCTGCCCTTTTGTTAGCACTTCAGGTTTGAGGATGGCAATCTCTGGAATTTCCACTGCCGATTCTTGGGCATGCTGCTGAACATGTTTTAGCAGTTGCCTGTATGCCCTTTCCAGATCCTGTTCTTTCATCAGTAGGTATTCCAGTTCTGGTTCAAGCTCTGAGACTCCTGTGAGACTGAACATAGCCTCTCTGTCTTCTCGCAGGTCCTCAAGGGTAGGTTCTCCTTCATTGCCAATCACAAAATGATCTGTAAGGCTCTCCCACAGCAATCCAGGACCACCAAAGTCCTATCCCTCCGGAGATCTTTCTTTTGTCACTCCTAAATATTTCTGCTCTGCATGCCATTGCAGAGCCCAATATCGGTTGTCCAGCTTTGTCTCCTGCTGGACCAGCCTGTCCAACTCAGTCACCCATTGCTCCTGGGGTCGCTCTCCCAGGAATGGCATCCGTAACTTCCGATGGTCCCTGGCCCATTCCCCTGGGGTTGGATAGCATTTGCCCTTGTACATACCAGCAACCTGGAGGGCTCCACTCTAAAGCACCACCTGAATCTGCTGCCTGAGCTCCAGGTACTCATCTGCAGACACAGTCCTGGGGTATTCTGCAAGAACGATCCGCAGCAACCCCGGGAACTCTGATGCCAGGTCCACATCTCCACTGGGGGGGACCGACATCTACTTTCCTGATCTTGAATCCCGGTAGTGGTTTGGACGTGTTCACAGCCAGGAAGCACAACCTTGCCACCAATGTAATGGAAACGACCCAGACTGCGCTTGAGGACTTCCGTTAGACTACCACTTCCCCGTCCGAACACCGACCACGGACACCACAGCCAACCATACAAGACTAGACGACACCAGTCCTGAAGTAAACCAGGAGGTAGACTTTTTGATTTGAACACAGATACAAGATATATACACTCAGGGGACAATCCCCCCTCCCTGCATAATGACCCTGGGCGGGGCAATCTACATTTAGTAACAAGAGACACCAGCAGACAGTCCCATCAGGAGAGAGGACTGCTGGAGACACCTCCCCCACCAAGCCAATACACATAAACACATACATGGCGGGTCAATCTACATTTAGTAACAAGAGTCCTGAAGTAAACCAGGAGGTAGACTACACCCAGGGGACAGTCCCCCCTCCCTGCATAATGACCCTGGGGCGGGGCAATCTACATTTAGTAACAAGAGACACAAAAGGTATTAAAACTTCACACCAGCAGACAGTCCCATCAGGGGGGAGGGCTGCTGGAGACCCCCCCCCCCACTAAGCTAATAAACTAATACACACAAACACATACATCCCATAATATTTTGCTCCCAAGCCATACAAACAACAGAACAATGAGATGCAGCCACATGTCATTAAACAGTCAACAACCCCCACACAATATTAGGACAGATCCCCCTGTACCCCTAACAGGCACAGGATGATTTACACATAAGAGGGATATGGGGAACTGAGACAGGGGTCTCCCCACCTCCACCCAAAATGATGTGTATGGGGGAGGGGTGAGAAGCTGTGAGGGGATTTGTATGGGGGAGGGGTGAGAAACTTGGAGGGCTATGTATGAGGGAGAGGTGAGAAGCTGGGAGGGAGGGGTGAGAAGATGTGGATTGATGTGTATGGGGGAAGGGTGAGAAGCTGGGAGAGATGTGTATGGGGGAAGGGTGAGAAGCTGGGAGAGATGTGTATGGGGGAAGGGTGAGAAGCTGGGAGGGGATATGTATGAGGGAGGGGTGAGAAGCTGGGAGGGATGTGTATGCGGAAGAGTTGAAAAGCTAATGAGGGATGTGTATGGGGAAGGGGTGAGAAGCTGGGAGGAATGTGTATGGGGGAGGGGTGAGAAGCTGGGAGGAATGTGTATGGGGGAGGGGTGAGAAGTTGGGGAGGGGTGTGTATGGGGGAGGGGTGAGAAGTTTAGGAGGGATGTGTATGGGGTAGAGGTGAAAAGCTGGGGAGGGATTTGTATGGGGAAGGGGTGAGAAGTTGGGGAGGGATGCAAATGGAGGAGGGGTGAGAAGTTGGGGGAAAAATGTGTATGTGTATGTGTATGGGGGAGGGGTGAGAAGCTGGGGAGGGATGTGTATGGGGGAGGGGTGAGAAGCTGGGGAGGGATGTGTATGGGGGAGGGGTGAGAAGCTGAGGAGGGATGTGTATGGGGGAGCGGTGAGAAGCTGGGGAGGGATGTGTATGGGGGAGCGGTGAGATGTTAAGGAGGACTTTTGTGACGGGAGTCACTTTGGGTGGGAGGCCCATTGAGCCCAGCTCACTTTGGAGAGGTGGGGAGACCCCTGTCTCAACACCCCATATCCATCACCCTGTGCCTGTTGGGGGTGCAGGGTGAGAGTGTCAGGGAGCGAGGAGCCAGACACACAAGGAGGTGCAATTAAAGGTAGGTTTATTATACAAAAACAAGACAGAGTCTGCAAGTACAACAGCAACAGCGGATGACTTGGTAGAACAGTAGCCAGGAAGGATGGTCGCCAGAGCCGGGGTCAGAAGCCAGGAAGGATGATCGCCAGAGCCGGGGTCAGAAGCCAGGAAGGATGGTCGCCAGAGCCGGGGTCAGAAGCCAGGAAGGATGGTCGCCAGAGCTGAAGTCAGAAGCCAGGAAGGATGGTCGCCAGAGCCGGGGTCAGAAGCCAGGAAGGATGGTCGCCAGAGCTGAAGTCAGAAGCCAGGAAGGATGGTCGCCAGAGCTGGGGTCAGAAGCCAGGAAGGATGGTCGCCAGAGCCGGGGTCAGAAGCAAGGAAGGATGGTCGCCAGAGCCGGGGTCAGAAGCCAGGAAGGATGGTCGCCAGAGCTGAAGTCAGAAGCCAGGAAGGATGGTCGCCAGAGCCGGGGTCAGAAGCCAGGAAGGATGGTCGCCAGAGCCGGGGTCAGAAGCAAGGAAGGATGGTCGCCAGAGCCGGGGTCAGAAGCCAGGAAGGATGGTCGCCAGAGCCGGGGTCAGAAGCCAGGAAGGATGATCGCCAGAGCCGGGGTCAGAAGCCAGGAAGGATGATCGCCAGAGCCGGGGTCAGAAGCCAGGAAGGATGGTCGCCAGAGCCGGTGTCAGAAGCCAGGAAGGATGGTCGCCAGAGCTGGGGTCAGAAGCCAGGAAGGATGATCGCCAGAGCCGGGGTCAGAAGCCAGGAAGGATGGTCGCCAGAGCCGGGGTCAGAAGCCAGGAAGGATGATCGCCAGAGCCAGGGTCAGAAGCCAGGAAGGATGGTCGCCAGAGCCAGGGTCAGAAGCCAGGAAGGATGGTCGCCAGAGCCGGGGTCAGAAGCCAGGAACGATGGTCGCCAGAGCCGGGGTCAGAAGCAAGGAAGGATGGTCGCCAGAGCCGGGGTCAGAAGCCAGGAAGGATGGTCGCCAGAGCCGGGGTCAGAAGCCAGGAAGGATGATCGCCAGAGCCGGGGTCAGAAGCCAGGAAGGATGGTCGCCAGAGCCGGGGTCAGAAGCCAGGAAGGATGGTCGCCAGAGCCGGGGTCAGAAGCCAGGAAGGATGATCGCCAGAGCCGGGGTCAGAAGCCAGGAAGGATGGTCGCCAGAGCCGGGGTCAGAAGCCAGGAAGGATGGTCGCCAGAGCCAGGGTCAGAAGCCAGGAAGGATGGTCGCCAGAGCCGGGGTCAGAAGCCAGGAAGGATGATCACCAGAGCCGGGGTCAGAAGCCAGGAAGGATGGTCGCCAGAGCCGGGGTCAGAAGCCAGGAAGGATGGTCGCCAGAGCCGGGGTCAGAAGCCAGGAAGGATGGTCGCCAGAGCTGAAGTCAGAAGCCAGGAAGGATGGTCGCCAGAGCTGAAGTCAGAAGCCAGGAAGGATGGTTGCCAGAGCTGAAGTCAGAAGCCAGGAAGGATGGTCGCCAGAGCCGGGGTCAGAAGCCAGGAAGGATGGTCACCAGAGCCGGGATCAGGAGCCAGGAAGGAGTCTTGCCAAAGCCGAGTCGGTATCCAGGAGAGCAATGAGAAACTAAACAAGGGGTTGCTGTTGTGCAACAGACAGGACACAAATGCAATGGACAGCTACAAACAGCAGACTTATATGTGATAAGCCGCCACCTTCTGGGGAAGGAGCCGCAGGGGGCTGAAAGCATAAAGGATCCCACAATGATTTGCAGACACCTAAGATGGATGCCAGCACATGGAGCAGCACAAGCCCTGAGGAAAGGTAGGACCTTGACAGTACCTCCTCCTCAAGGGCCCCTCCCCGGCTCAACATAGGGCTTCTGGGGAAAGCGGGCGTGAAAAGCGCGGAGGAGGGCAGGAGCATGAACATCCGCTGAAGGAACCCAGGAACGCTCCTCGGGACCATAACCACGCCAATGGACCAGGAACTGCACCCGACCTCGGACCAACCGAGAGTCCAGGATGCGGCTCACCTCATACTCCTGATGACCGTCGACCCGGATAGGACACCTCGAGGCCGCGGCGGAGAGGCAGTAAAGCGATTACAGACCAGAGGCTTCAACAGGGATACGTGGAAGACATTGGAGATACGCATCCCAGGAGGAAGAGCAAGGGCATAGGCAACCGGGTTCACCCTGCGGAGAATGAGGAAAGGACCAACAAAACGGGGAGCCAGTTTCTGTGCGGGCACCCGCAGATTGAGGTTACGAGTGGACAACCACACCCGATCTCTGACCTGGTAAGAAGGAGTGGGCAACCGTCTGCGATCAGCCTGGAGCTTCTGGCGCTGAGCTGAGTCCCTCAAGGACCTCTGGATCTGCCCCCAGGAGGAAAGCAGGGCAGCAAGATGGTTATCCACAGCTGGAATGTCCTGTGGCGAGAACAACTCGGGCAATACAGCGGGTTGGAACCCATAGTTGGCCATGAAGGGAGACATCCCGGAGGAGGAGTTGACAGCCGAGTTCCTCGCAAACTCTGCCCATGGCAGGAGATCGACCCAATTGTCTTGATGGTCTGAGATATAGCTGCGAAGGAATTGTTCCAGGGCCTGGTTGGAACACTCCGCAGTCCAATGGGGGGGTGGTAGACCGAAGAGAAAGAGAGCTTGATACCCAACTGGGAGCAGAATGCACGCCAGAACCTGGACACAAACTGGCTCCCACAGTCCGAGACAATCACCTTAGGTAACCCATGCAAGCGAAAGATCTCCCTTGCGAAAACCATAGCCATTTCTTGCGCCGTCAGCAAATTCTTGAACGGGACACAATGGCACATCTTGGAGAAACGATCAATGACCATAAGAATGACTGTATGGCCTCAAGACGCAGGGAGGTCTACAGTAAAATCCATGCCCAGGTGTGACCAGGGATGCTCCCCATTGGGAATGGGTTGCAGAAGGCCCAATGGAAGATGCCAAGGAGATTTATTCTGGGCACAGACAGAACATGCCGCTACATATGAGGCGATGTCGGAACGGAGAGATGGCCACCAGAATAAACGAGAAATGACCCAGGACAACTGGTTCCTCCCTGGATGACCGGCAGTCTTGGAATTATGGTAGGTACTCAGCAAGCGGGTGCACAATCCCTCAGGTACAAAACATCTACCAGCCGGTCTCTCAGAGGGAGCATCAGTTTGAGCCACCAAAATCTGCTCCCCAAGGGGAGAAGTCAGGCTGGTACGAATGGCAGCAAGGATCTGATCCGGAGGTATGACCGAGGTCGGCTCAGAGTCCTCCCGAGACAGCTTAGAGTATTGCCGCGACAAGGCATCAGCCCTGACATTCTTGGAGCCAGACAAAAAGGAGACCACATAGTTAAAATGCGACAAGAACAGAGTCCATCTGGCCTGATGGGGCGTCAACCTCTTACCTTCTGAGAGATACGTCAGGTTCTTGTGGTCAGTGAGAATGAAGACCGGAACCGCAGAACCCTGGAGCAGGTGCCTCCATTCCTTGAGAGCCTGAATAATGGCCAACAACTCCCTAATCAACAGAATTGGGTAAGCATTCTTAATCGTGATTCGATTGAGACCCCTAAAATCAATGCAAGGCCTCAACACACCGCCCTTCTTTTTCATGAAGAAAAAGCCAGCTCCTGTTGTAGAAGTAGACTTGCGAATGTGCCCCCGGGAAAGCTCATCCGCAACGTACTCCTCCATGGCCTGATTATCCGCAACCAAAAGAGGATACACCCTGCCATGTGGAGGAGTGGCACCGGGTTGTAAGGTTATGGCACAATCGTATGGACGATGAGGAGGCAGAGCACCGGCGCACACCTTGTCAAACACGTCCAGGTACTCCCCATAGTCAGTAGGCAACACAGAGTCCGAGGAGGCACACAACACCTTAACAGGTCCACGGATGCAACCGGCCCCACACTGTGGAGACCACGAGAGAATCTCGGCCGACTACCAATCAAAGGTCGGATTGTGCTTCTGAAGCCAGGGATATCCCAAAACCACGGAGTAGTGCGGGGAAGAAATTACCTAGAAACAGGCCAACTCCCTGTGAACAGCCCCAATAGCTACTTCAACCAGCAGGGTCTCGTGGGTAACCTGCGGCAGTTGCAGAGGCCTGCCATCTATCGCCTTGAGGACCAATGGAGTAACTCGAGCCTGCAGAGGAACGGAGTACTGAGCAGCAAACGAACTGTCCATAAACAACTCGCCAGCACCAGAGTCTACCAATGCCTGGGCCATCACCGAGCCTTCCGCCCAAGAGAGGACAACGGTGATTAGCGGTTTATCTTTATGGGAAACCGGGGACAAGGAAACTCCACCCAAGATCTGCCCCCAACAGGATCTCAGGTGTGAGCGTTTCCCGGAAGGACCGGACAGGACTGCCGAAAATGCCCACCGAGACCGCAGTGCAGGCAGCGACCCTCCCGATGCCGAAATGCCTGCTCCCCCTCAGAAAGGTGAGCAAACTCCAGCTGCATGGGCTCACCGCCAGACAAGCCATCCCCAGGAGGCGTGGGAGGAGAGGGAGGAATTAGTGGGACAGAAAATGTAGGTGTCAATCTGTTAGGAGGCCGCCGCAGGCACTCCTTAAGTGAAGGCCTCTCCCTGAGCCTGGTGTCAATCAGGATTAGGAAGGAAATGAGTGCTTCGAGCTCCACAGGCAGTTCTTTGGCTGCAATCTCGTCCTTCAACGCATATGAGAGAAAGCAGCCACCAGAGCCTCATTGTTCCAACCCACCTCTGCTGCCAGGGTACAAAATTCTATGGCGTACTCGGCAACGGTTCGTGAACCCTGATGCATGGACATGAGTAGCTTAGCAGCAGAGGCGGAGTGAGCAGGCACATCGAATACCGTACCGTCAGAAGCCAGGAAGGAGTCTTGCCAAAGGCCGAGTCGGTATCCAGGAGAGCAATGAGAAACTAAACAGGGAGCTTGCTGCTATGCAACAGACAGGACACAAATGCAATGGACAGCTACAAACAGCAGACTTATATGTGATAAGCCGCCACCTCTTGAGGGAGGAGCCACAGGGAGCTGAAAGCATATAGGATCCCACAATGCTTTGCAGACACCTAAGATGGATGCCAGCACATGGAGCAGCACAAGCCCTGAGGAAAGGTAGCACCTTGACAGAGATGTCCTGATATTGTGTAGACATGTATAGGTGGGGTGGAGGAGTTTTCATTGTTTAATGCCATGTGATTGCATCCCATTGTTCTATTGTTTGTCTGGCTTGGGAGCAAACTATTATTGGATGTATGTGTTTGGTGTATTGGTTGGTGGGGGAAGGGGTGTCTCCAGCGGCCCTCCCTCCTGATGGACTGTCTGCTGGTGTGAAGTTTGAATACCTTTTGTGTCTCTTGTTACCAAATGTAGATTGCCCCGCCCAGGGTTATTATGCAGGGAGGGGGGACTGTCCCCTGGGTGTAGTCTACCTCCTGGTTTACTTCAGGACTGGTGTCGTCTAGTCTTGTATGGTCGGCTGTGGTGTCTGTGGTCGGTGTCCGGATGGGGAAGTGGTATTCTGATGGAAGTACTCAAGCGCAGTCTGGGTCGGTTCCGTTACAGTTGTGTATGGGGGAGGGGTGAGAAGCTAAGGAAGATATGTATGGGGGATGGGTAAGAAGCTGGGGAGGGGTGAGAAGTTAAAGAGGGATGTGTATGGGGGAGGGGGTGAGAAGCTGGGAAGGGATATATATGGGGAAGGGGTTAAAAGCTGGGAGAGGATATGTATGAGGGAGGTTTGAGAGCTTGGAGGGATGTGTATAGGGGAGGGGTGAGAAGCTTGGAGGGATGTGTATGGGGGAGGGGTGAGAAGCTGGGAGAGGATATGTATGAGGGAGGTTTGAGAAGCTTGGAGGGATGTGTATAGGGGAGGGGTGAGAAGCTGGGAGGGATGTGTATAGGGGAGGGGTGAGAAGCTTGGAGGGATGTGTATAGGGGAGGGGTGAGAAGCTTGGAGGGATGTGTATAGGGGAGGGTGAGAAGCTGGGAGGGATGTGTATAGGGGAGGGGTGAGAAGCTTGGAGGGATGTGTATAGGGGAGGGGTGAGAAGCTGGGGAGGGATGTGTATAGGGGAGGGGTGAGAAGCTAGGAGGGATGTGTATAGGGGAGGGGTGAGAAGCTTGGAGGGATGTGTATAGGGGAGGGGTGAGAAGCTGGGAGGGATGTGTATAGGGGAGGGGTGAGAAGCTGGGAGGGATGTGTATAGGGGAGGGGTGGGAAGCTTGGAGTGGTGTGTATAGGGGAGGGGTGAGAAGCTAGGAGGGATGTGTATAGGGGAGGGTGAGAAGCTGGGAGGGGTATGTATGGGGGAGGATGTGTATGGGGAGGGGTGAGAAGCTGGGAGGGATGTGTATAGGGGAGGGGTGAGAAGCTTGGAGGGATGTGTATAGGGGAGGGGTGAGAAGCTGGGGAGGGATGTGTATAGGGGAGGGGTGAGAAGCTGGGGAGACCTTGTAACACAAACAAGTCACATGACTCCGGGAGGGAAAATGGCTAATTGGGCCCAATTTGGACCTTGTCACTTAGGGGGGGGGACTCACTTTTGTTGCCTTCGGTTTAGACATGAATGGCGGTGTGTTGAGTTATTTTGAGGGGACAGCAAATTTCCATGTTATACAAGCTGTACACTGACTACGTCACATTGTAGCAAAGTGTCATTTCTTCAGTGTTGTCACATGAAAAGAGAGAATCAAATATTTACAAAAATGTGAGGGGGGGGCTCACTTCTGTGAGATACTGTATGTCTCTGGCAGAACTGGCTGGATATTCTGGGTCTTGCTCCCCCCAGGTAAGTCTTCAGAGACTTTACAGGTTTAACTTTTATCCACAAAGAAAAGGACCGATCCAGTTCCATCCTCCTACTAGGTAACTACTTTACAGACCAATACTTGGGGTAGACACGGGTCCCATTGATCGGTGTCAGCTATCTATGTATGTACTGGGGGGGGTTACTTGCCGTGTACAGCTGAATTGTTCTAGGTTGTTTCTTCTTTTCTCTGTTCATTTGTTTATAAAAGGTAAAAGTGACACCATAGACAAAGCAAGTTATTGTTCTGTATGATCTGTAACAGTGCCACAACTGCCTATACGTGAGAATGTATGACTCCATTGTCTGGGCTGAATGTTGGGAATACTGTGCGCACTTAGAAACTTTATTAATAAAATCTATTTGATTAAACATTTCTATAATGCTGTACATATGCTTTGTATGTACAAGATACATTTTTAATAATTAACAGAACCTTTATTTAGTCCTTTATATAGAATTCTGATATTTATTTATTTTTTATGCAGGTGGATGGGTGAACCAAGTTTTCGGTCTTGTTGATCTTCCTGAATACAACTAAGTCACATGGAAACAAGCCATATGGGTGTCCTAATTGACTGAAAGTCTTAATTGCAGTTCACTGGAGGATTCACACAGGACACAAGTCAGATCCACGTTGTAAAAGTCATAAAGGTTTTGGATCCTCTTCAACATTGATCCAGCCTCAGAGGACAACAGAGAAGTCTTTTCTGTGTTCTGGATGTGACAATGGAGGCAAAATATATCACTGTAGAGAAGCCATATCAGTGTTCTGAATGTGACAAAGCTTTTGCAAAGAAGTCAGATCTTATCAAACACCAGAGGATTCAAACTGGAGAGAATCCATATCGGTGTTTTGAATGTGACAAAGCTTTTACAGTTAATGCCTGGCTAATCTAACATCAAAGGTTTCACAAATTTCAGCTGCAGAGATGAAAGGGGATATTAAAGTAGTGTCCAGTGTCCCATTAGTTTCACAGCCCCAATGTCACCCCACAAGCTAGAGAAGAAGTGAACAGATACAATGTTACTCTAAAAAACAAACTGGAATGTAATGACTGAGTGCATTGTGTTTAGTGATTATGTCCATCAGAAACACAACTAGAAGGTCTGTGAATATTTTACCTTTTGACTTTTTTTTAGATAAGCACCAATGACTGAGCTGTTTCCCTCTTGGTTCTCATCTTTATTTTTTAAGGAGCTTTGACTGAACATGTACTGCATTTTCATCATTCACCAACTGAGATGTGTTCCCAAGTGTTTTCTTCATTGCCAGATCCTGAGCTAATACATGACCAACACTGATACATTCAAGCAATATCAATGCTTCCTTTCCATGTTTCATCTCCTCTTATAGATGACAGCTTTGCAGGCAGGTCTGTAGCTTGGACCCCATCCAGGGAGAAGTCTCTGGTCAGTGAAAAGAAACTCCCTAAGCGGCCAGAAGGCTTCCAACACTGATTTTCTGCTGTTTATGGGATGCATTCAACAGTACCATTTAAGTTCAGCTGCCCACTTGTGTTCCATCTGGTTTTGCTGAAAGTCTCAGGGATACCATCAGGTGAAGAATGGATGTCCTTGTTGTCTTCTTCTGTCCAGATATTACTCATCTCCTTAGAATATTAACACAGCACAACTGCAAGAGATCTGAACTTACAAAGTTCTACCTGTGTGGTCATATTCCCCGCCACTTCTGGGAACTGAAACTCCTCCAATTGGGGTTCAATTTCATGACTATGAAAGGAGGTCTCTCTTTGGGGTAAAGTTTGCAAAAAGCACTTCTTGTCTCTGGAAACGTTAGGACATTGGCAGTACCATGGGTAAAATCAGTCATTACATACATTTATTTATTTCAGGTACTTATATAGTGCCGTTAATTTACGCAGCACTTTACATATATATTGTACATTCACTTCAGTCCCTAACACTCAAGGGGCGTACAATCTAAGGTCCCTAACCCTCAAGGGGCGTACAATCTAAGGTCCCTAACCCTCAAGGGGCGTACAATCTAAGGTCCCTAACCCTCAAGGGGCGTACAATCTAAGGTCCCTAACCCTCAAGGGGCGTACAATCTAAGGTCCCTAACCCTCAAGGGGTGTACAATCTAAGGTCCCTAACTCACATTCATACATACACATACTAGGGCCAATTAGACAGGAGCCAATTCACCTACTTCTAATGAACTGCTTTCACAGGTTACAGCAGGAAACAAACAGTTATTATAAATCACATAGTAGGCTTATCTATCCACAAAACTGGCTGCAGATCAAAATATCAATATAAAAATACATACGTGCCAAAATATAAACACCTCCCCCCTCCCCAAATCCCCCACACATACATTTCTCACCAGGTTTGTCTGAAAACTGCATTTCATTCTAAATAAATCAAACTTGGAAGAGCAGAGCGATGGACATGTGTTAGGATTACAATGCAAAGATAATAAACACAATCATTGTACAATAACACACAAACACACCTTTAGAAGGAAGAACATGCAAAAACATTTACAGCCCACATCAACACACAGCGTGAGTGTGACCTGGGGCAATTCACCACAATATCTCTTCCCCCCCCCCCCAAACACAGCGTGAGTGTGGCCTGGGGCAATTCACCACAATATCTCTTCCCCCCCCCCAAACACAGCGTGAGTGTGACCTGGGGCAATTCACCACAATATCTCTTCCCCCCCCCAAACACAGCGTGAGTGTGACCTGGGGCAATTCACCACAATATCTCTTCCTCCCCCCCAAACACAGCGTGAGTGTGGCCTGGGGCAATTCACCACAATATCTCTTCCTCCCCCCCAAACACAGTGTGAGTGTGGCCTGGGGCAATTCACCACAATATCTCTTCCCCCCCAAACACAACGTGAGTGTGGCCAGGGGCAATTCACCACAATATCTCTTCCTCCCCCCCAAACACAGCGTGAGTGTGGCCTGGGGCAATTCACCACAATATCTCTTCCCCCCCCCAAACACAGCGTGAGTGTAGCCTGGGGCAATTCACCACAATATCTCTTCCTCCCCCCCAAACACAGCGTGAGTGTGGCCTGGGGCAATTCACCACAATATCTCTTCCTCCCCCAAACACAGCGTGAGTGTGGCCTGGGGCAATTCACCACAATAGCTCTTCCTCCCCCCCAAACACAGCGTGAGTGTGGCCTGGGGCAATTCACCACAATATCTCTTCCCCCCCCCAAACACAGCGTGAGTGTAGCCTGGGGCAATTCACCACAATATCTCTTCCTCCCCCAAACACCAGCGTGAGTGTGGCCTGGGGCAATTCACCACAATAGCTCTTCCTCCCCCCCAAACACAGCGTGAGTGTGGCCTGGGGCAATTCACCACAATATCTCTTCCTTCCCCCCCCCCCAAACACAGCGTGAGTGTGGCCTGGGGCAATTCACCACAATAGCTCTTCCTCCCCCCCAAACACAGCGTGAGTGTGGCCTGGGGCAATTCACCACAATATCTCTTCCTCCCCCCCAAACACAGCGTGAGTGTGACCTGGGGCAACTCACCGCAATATCTCTTCCCCCCCCCCAAACACAGCGTGAGTGTGACCTGGGGCAATTCACCGCAATATCTCTTCCCCCCCCCCCCAAACACAGCGTGAGTGTGGCCTGGGGCAATTCACCGCAATATCTCTTCCTCCCCCAAACACAGCGTGAGTGTGGCCTGGGGCAATTCACCACAATATCTCTTCCTCCCCCCCAAACACAGCGTGAGCGTGACCTGGGGCAATTCACCACAATATCTCTTCCCCCCCCAAACACAACGTGAGTGTGGCCTGGGGCAATTCACCACAATATCTCTTCCTCCCCCCCCCCAAACACAGCATGAGTGTGACCTGGGGCAACTCACCGCAATATCTCTTCCTCCCCCCAAACACAGCGTGAGTGTGGCCTGGGGCAACTCACCGCAATATCTCTTCCCCCCCCCCCCAAACACAGCGTGAGTGTGGCCTGGGGCAATTCACCACAATATCTCTTCCTCCCCCCCAAACACAACGTGAGTGTGGCCTGGGGCAATTCACCACAATATCTCTTCCTCCCCCCCAAACACAGCGTGAGTGTGGCCTGGGGCAATTCACCGCAATATCTCTTCCTCCCCCCCAAACACAGTGTGAGTGTGGCCTGGGGCAATTCACCACAATATCTCTTCCCCCCCCCAAAAACAGCGTGAGTGTGACCTGGGGCAATTCACCACAATATCTCTTCCTCCCCCCCCAAACACAACGTGAGTGTGGCCTGGGGCAATTCACCACAATATCTCTTCCTCCCCCCCCCAAACACAGCGTGAGTGTGGCCTGGGGCAATTCACCGCAATATCTCTTCCTCCCCCCCAAACACAGCGTGAGTGTGACCTGGGGCAATTCACCGCAATATCTCTTCCTCCCCAAACACAGCGTGAGTGTGACCTGGGGCAATTCACCGCAATATCTCTTCCTCCCCCCCAAACACAGCGTGAGTGTGACCTGGGGCAATTCACCACAATATCTCTTCCCCCCCCAAACCACCACAGACAAGGACTTGCAGAAATAATGTGCCTGTACAAGGAAATAATCAGCCACTACTGCAACTCTTTATATAAGGTAGGCCACACCCATTACTGCATCTGTTTATATAAAATAGGCCACACCCACCACTGCAACTCTTTATATAACATAGGCCACACCCACCACTGCAACTCTTTATATAAGGTAGGCCACACCCACTACTGCATCTGTTTATATAACATAGGCCACACCCACCACTACAATTCTTTATATAAGGTAGGCCACACCCACCACTGCATCTCTATATATAAGGTAGGCCACACCCACCACTGCATCTCCTTATATAAGGTAGGCCACACCCACCACTACAACTCTTTATATAAGGTAGGCCACACCCACCACTGCAACTCTTTATATAACATAGGCCACACCCACCACTGCAACTCTTTATATAAGGTAGGCCACACCCACCACAGCATCTCTATATATAAGGTAGGCCACACCCACCACTGCAACTCTTTATATAACATAGCCCATATCCACCACTGTCATTCATTGGGTCAGAGAAAGTGTTTGCACCTGATGAATCCTCTTCCCACCTGTGGTAACACTTGGTATACAGGCCCCACCCCCATTGAAGGCCACACCCACCACTGCAACTCTTTATATAAGGTAGGCCACACCCACTACTGCATCTGTTTATATAACAAAGGCCACACCCACCACTACAATTCTTTATATAAGGTAGGCCACACCCACCACTGCAACTCTTTATATAAGATAGGCCACACCCACCACTGCAACTCTTTATATAAGGTAGGCCACACCCACCACTGCATCTGTTTATATAACATAGGCCACACCCACCACTGTCATTCATTGGGTCAGAGAAAGTGTTTGAACCTGATGAATCCTCTTCCCACCTGCGGTAACCCTTGGTATACAGGCCCCACCCCCAATGAAGGCCACACCCACCACTGCAACTCTTTATATAAGATAGGCCACACCCACCACTGCAACTCTTTATATAAGATAGGCCACACCCACCACTGCAACTCTTTATATAAGGTAGGCCACACCCACCACTGCATCTGTTTATATAACATAGGCCACACCCACCACTGTCATTCATTGGGTCAGAGAAAGTGTTTGAACCTGATGAATCCTCTTCCCACCTGCGGTAACCCTTGGTATACAGGCTCCACCCCCAATGAAGGCCACACCCACCACTGCAACTCTTTATATAAGATAGGCCACACCCACCACTGCAACTCTTTATATAACATAGGCCACACCCACCACTGCATCTCTATATATAAGGTAGGCCACACCCACCACTGCATCTCCTTATATAAGGTAGGCCACACCCACCACTACAACTCTTTATATAAGGTAGGCCACACCCACCACTGCAACTCTTTATATAACATAGGCCACACCCACCACTGCAACTCTTTATATAAGGTAGGCCACACCCACCACAGCATCTCTATATATAAGGTAGGCCACACCCACCACTGCAACTCTTTATATAACATAGCCCATATCCACCACTGTCATTCATTGGGTCAGAGAAAGTGTTTGCACCTGATGAATCCTCTTCCCACCTGTGGTAACACTTGGTATACAGGCCCCACCCCCATTGAAGGCCACACCCACCACTGCAACTCTTTATATAAGGTAGGCCACACCCACTACTGCATCTGTTTATATAACAAAGGCCACACCCACCACTACAATTCTTTATATAAGGTAGGCCACACCCACCACTGCAACTCTTTATATAAGATAGGCCACACCCACCACTGCAACTCTTTATATAAGGTAGGCCACACCCACCACTGCATCTGTTTATATAACATAGGCCACACCCACCACTGTCATTCATTGGGTCAGAGAAAGTGTTTGAACCTGATGAATCCTCTTCCCACCTGCGGTAACCCTTGGTATACAGGCCCCACCCCCAATGAAGGCCACACCCACCACTGCAACTCTTTATATAAGATAGGCCACACCCACCACTGCAACTCTTTATATAAGGTAGGCCACACCCACCACTGCATCTGTTTATATAACATAGGCCACACCCACCACTGTCATTGATTGGGTCAGAGAAAGTGTTTGCACCTGATGAATCCTCTTCCCACCTGCGGTAACCCTTGGTATACAGGCCCCACCCCCAATGAAGGCCACACCCACCACTGCAACTCTTTATATAAGATAGGCCACACCCACCACTGCAACTCTTTATATAAGGTAGGCCACACCCACCACTGCATCTGTTTATATAACATAGGCCACACCCACCACTGTCATTGATTGGGTCAGAGAAAGTGTTTGCACCTGATGAATCCTCTTCCCACCTGCGGTAACCCTTGGTATACAGGCCCCACCCCCAATGAAGGCCACACCCACCACTGCAACTCTTTATATAAGATAGGCCACACCCACCACTGCAACTCTTTATATAAGGTAGGCCACACCCACCACTGCATCTGTTTATATAACATAGGCCACACCCACCACTGTCATTGATTGGGTCAGAGAAAGTGTTTGCACCTGATGAATCCTCTTCCCACCTGCGATAACCCTTGGTATACAGGCCCCACCCCCAATGAAGGCCACACCCACCACTGCAACTCTTTATATAAGATAGGCCACACCCACCACTGCAACTCTTTATATAAGGTAGGCCACACCCACCACTGCATCTGTTTATATAACATAGGCCACACCCACCACTGTCATTTATTGGGTCAGAGAAAGTGTTTGCACCTGATGAATCCTCTTCCCACCTGCGGTAACCCTTGGTATACAGGCCCCACCCCCAATGAAGGCCACACCCACCACTGCAACTCTTTATATAAGATAGGCCACACCCACCACTGCAACTCTTTATATAAGGTAGGCCACACCCACCACTGCATCTGTTTAT
Source organism: Staurois parvus (assembly GCF_062004578.1). Lineage (NCBI taxonomy): Eukaryota > Metazoa > Chordata > Amphibia > Anura > Ranidae > Staurois > Staurois parvus. The sequence goes on from NW_028318876.1 coordinate 158,791, forward strand.
ATAACATAGGCCACACCCACCACTGTCATTCATTGGGTCAGAGAAAGTGTTTGCACCTGATGAATCCTCTTCCCACCTGCGGTAACCCTTGGTATACAGGCCCCACCCCCAATGAAGGCCACACCCACCACTGCAACTCTTTATATAAGATAGGCCACACCCACCACTGCAACTCTTTATATAAGGTAGGCCACACCCACCACTGCATCTGTTTATATAACATAGGCCACACCCACCACTGTCATTGATTGGGTCAGAGAAAGTGTTTGCACCTGATGAATCCTCTTCCCACCTGCGGTAACCCTTGGTATACAGGCCCCACCCCCAATGAAGGCCACACCCACCACTGTCATTCATTGGGTCAGACAAAGTGTTTGCACCTGATGAATCCTCTTCCCCCCTGCGGTAACCCTTGGTATACAGGCCCCACCCCCAATGAAGGCCACACCCACCACTGTCATTCATTGGGTCAGAGAAAGTGTTTGCACCTGATGAATCCTCTTCCCACCTGCGGTAACCCTTGGTATACAGGCCCCACAAATCAGAGTCAGAAAGAAAGCCGCAGTGACGTGTACCTGTGCAGCATACAACAGAACATTGAACAGGGATGTGAAGGGAACCCTATTGGTAATATTTCTTGGCCCTATGGGCACAATTCCCTCCAGATTATCGCATGAGTTAAGGCAGTCACATGACCACATCTCGCATGCAATACTGAAAATGTCAATTCACTTTTGCTAGTATGCGGCATTTCCCATAAATCGGAAAACACTCAGGAAATCAAACATAAAAAGGCCTTACACCGCGGTCACATCAAAGCCGATTTAGAAATTGTGCGACGTCCAGCGAAGATGCCGATTTCCTTGCGACTTGCAAGACATCTGACACCGATATCTATGCAAATCGTCACAAAAGTCGTCCATGTACTACTATAGAAATCCGTGTCGGAAACGCACCCATGTGACCCTCTAATAGCAGACAATAGGGTGCGACTTGGCATACAATTTGTAAGTCGCATGTCGTGCAAATCACAAGCCGCACTCCATGTGACCGCTATTAGAGCGTTCATATTGGGGTTCAAACTTGGTTGGAGCCGCAACAATCTCTATAGTAATGAATACACGACTTTTCATGCGATTTGCAGAGAGATCTGTCAGATGTCTTGTAAATCGCACTTTAAATCAGCATATCCCCCGACTTTGAGATCATGTGACTTCGCTGTAAGTCACATGATGTGACCGTAGTGTAAGTGACACCACTTAGAAATCTGCTTTAATCTGACCGGGTGGCCCCCAGTAACATTGTTTGCCATTTGCCATGCAATCGGCATGACAGGCGACTTGCAAATCGTAGACCAAGTCGCACCCTATTGGCCACTGTAGGCTCTCTTCACATCCAATTGGATTGTGAAATCGTGCAACTTCACTGTAAGTTGGGCAATTGCCACATCGGATTAGATGTGACAGTGGTGTTGGCCCCCAGTATCATTGGGTGCAATTAGCCATGCAAATGGAAAGTTACTGGCCATGCCGATCACATGACAAGTCGCATCCACGATGTGCAATTTCAGGTGTAATTTGTGACTTGACATGGTACCTGATATCGGATATAATGACTGGGAATGTGAGGGGAGGAACATTCGCCATTTGTTGCAGCGCCATTTCAAAGGGAGTTCTTGGTGACGTTTTGGGCCATTTAGTAGCGATTTCACATCTAGACTCCAATAGAAATCGCAATGCTGAACACAATTGGAATCACAACTAGTCTGAAAATCTCTAGAAAACGGGGAAATTGGCAACTAAAAGCGCAATTTTCAATCGCATCGAATGTGAGCGAAGCGGGAAAATCAACAAAGGAAATAAATCATTGAAGGCGTGCGATACATGCCTGCTGGGAGGAGGGTATGCTATGCATTTGGGGGGAATCCACCCCAGTATTTGTAACAATCCCCACCCAAGACTTCTCTCTCTCACTCTTCAGTATGTATCTCTTTATCACTCTTCAGTATGTATCTCTCTCTCACTCTTCAGTATGTATCGCTCACTCTTCTGTATGTCTCTCTCTCTCACTCTTCATATGTATCTCTCACTCTTCTGTATGTATCTCTCACTCTTCTGTATGTATCTCTTTATCACTCTTCAGTATGTATCTGTCACTCTTCGGTATGTATCTCTTTATCACTCTTTAGTATGTATCTCTCACTCTTCAGTATGTATCTCTCACTCTTCAGTATGTATCTCTTTATCACTCTTCAGTATGTATCTCTGTATCACTCTTCAGTATGTATCTCTCACTCTTCTGTATGTCTCTCTTTATCACTCTTCTCTATGTATCTCTCACTCTTCAGTATGTATCTCTCACTCTTCAGTATGTATCTCTTTATCACTCTTCAGTATGTATCTCTGTATCACTCTTCAGTATGTATCTCTCTCTCACTCTTCAGTATGTATCTCTCACTCTTCAGTATGTATCTCTTTATCACTCTTCAGTATGTATCTCTCACTCTTCTGTATGTCTCTCTGTATAACTCTTCAGTATGTATCTCTCACTCTTCAGTATGTATCTCTCACTCTTCTGTATGTCTCTCTTTATCACTCTTCAGTATGTCTCTCTTTATCACTCTTCTGTATGTATCTCTCGCTCTTCAGTATGTCTCTCTGTATCACTCTTCAGTATGTCTCTCTGTATCACTCTTCAGTATGTATCTCTCACTCTTCTGTATGTATCTCTTTATCACTCTTCTGTATGTCTCTCTTTATCACTCTTCAGTATGTATCTCTTTATCACTCTTCAGTATGTATCTCTTTATCACTCTTCAGTATGTATCTCTATATCACTCTTCAGTATGTATCTCTCACTCTTCAGTATGTATCTCTTTATCACTCTTCATTATGTATCTCTCACTCTTCAGTATGTATCTCTTTATCACTCTACAGTATGTATCTCTCACTCTTCAGTATGTATCCCTCACTCTTCAGTATGTATTTCTCACTCTTCAGTATGTATCTCTTTATCACTCTTCAGTATGTATCTCTGTATCACTCTTCAGTATGTATCTCTCACTCTTCTGTATGTCTCTCTTTATCACTCTTCTGTATGTATCTCTTTATCACTCTTTAGTATGTATCTCTATATCACTCTTCAGTATGTATCTCTATATCACTCTTCAGTATGTTTCTCTCACTCTTCTGTATGTCTCTCTTTATCACTCTTCAGTATGTCTCTCTTTATCACTCTTCTGTATGTATCTCTATATCACTCTTCAGTATGTATCTCTATATCACTTTTCAGTATGTATCTCTATATCACTCTTCAGTATGTATCTCTCACTCTTCAGTATATCTCTCTGTATCACTCTTCAGTATGTATCTCTTGCTCACTCTTCAGTATGTATCTCTGTATCACTCTTCAGTATGTATCTCTCACTCTTCAGTATGTATCTCTTTATCACTCTTCAGTATGTATCTCTTTATCACTCTTCAGTATGTATCTCTTTATCAATCTTTAGTATGTATCTCTATATCACTCTTCAGTATGTTTCTCTCACTCTTCTGTATGTCTCTCTTTATCACTCTTCAGTATGTCTCTCTTTATCACTCTTCTGTATGTATCTCTATATCACTCTTCAGTATGTATCTCTATATCACTCTTCAGTATGTATCTCTCACTCTTCAGTATGTCTCTCTGTATCACTCTTCAGTATGTATCTCTTGCTCACTCTTCAGTATGTCTCTCTTTATCACTCTTCAGTATGTATCTCTCACTCTTCAGTATGTCTCTCTTTATCACTCTTCAGTATGTATCTCTCACTCTTCTGTATGTCTCTCTTTATTACTCTTCAGTATGTATCTCTCACTCTTCAGTATGTCTCTCTGTATCACTCTTCAGTATGTATCTCTCACTCTTCAGTATGTCTCTCTGTATCACTCTTCAGTATGTATCTCTCACTCTTCAGTATGTCTCTCTTTATCACTCTTCAGTATGTATCTCTCACTCTTCAGTATGTCTCTCTTTATCACTCTTCAGTATGTCTCTCTTTATCACTCTTCAGTATGTCTCTCTTTATCACTCTTCAGTATGTATCTCTCACTCTTCAGTATGTCTCTCTGTATCACTCTTCAGTATGTATCTCTCACTCTTCAGTATGTCTCTCTTTATCACTCTTCAGTATGTCTCTCTTTATCACTCTTCAGTATGTCTCTTTTTATCACTCTTCTGTATGTCTCTCTTTATCACTCTTCTGTATGTCTCTCTTTATCACTCTTCTGTATGTTTCTCTTTATTACTCTTCAGTATGTATCTCTCACTCTTCTGTATGTCTCTTTATCATTCTTCTGTATGTCTCTCTTTATTACTCTTCAGTATGTATCTCTCACTCTTCTGTATGTCTCTCTCTCACTCACTCTTCAGTATGTCTCTCTGTATCACTCTTCAGTATGTATCTCTTGCTCACTCTTCAGTATGTCTCTCTTTATCACTCTTCAGTATGTATCTCTCACTCTTCAGTATGTCTCTCTGTATCACTCTTCAGTATGTATCTCTCACTCTTCTGTATGTCTCTGTTTATCACTCTTCAGTATGTATCTCTCACTCTTCAGTATGTCTCTCTTTATCACTCTTCAGTATGTATCTCTCACTCTTCTATATGTCTCTCTTTATCACTCTTCAGTATGTATCTCTCACTCTTCTGTATGTTTCTCTGTATCACTCTTCTGTATGTATCTCTCACTCTTCAGTATGTATCTCTCACTCTTCTGTATGTCTCTCTTTATCACTCTTCAGTATGTATCTCTCACTCTTCTGTATGTCTCTCTTTATCACTCTTCAGTATGTATCTCTCACTCTTCAGTATGTATCTCTCACTCTTCAGTATGTATCTCTTTATCACTCTTCAGTATGTATCTCTCACTCTTCTGTATGTCTCTCTTTATCACTCTTCAGTATGTATCTCTCACTCTTCTGTATCACTCTTCTTTATCACTCTTCAGTATGTATCTCTCACTCTTCAGTATGTATCTCTCGCTCACTCTTCTCTCTCTCAGCTCTTTGCTTGACAAATCCTTCACAAAAGGGGGCGGAGTGTAAACCAGCATTATCCAATCAATGATTAGTCCCGGCCCTTATCTCCTCCCATTGTATGACATTCACATAAGGTGCAGCATTGAAGGTGATTGAACAGACAAGGCCTCATTCTAATTCACATTCTGGGGATCATTTAGACAGAAAGCAAAGATGCTGCCACCAGCACATGTATGTTAGGGTAGTCACACGGAGATCATGCAAATTCATTGCTGTGGTTGGGATTCACACCGACACCCCTAGAGGTGTGAGACAGCAGTGCTAACCACTAATCCATGGAGCTGTGACACTAATCCTGCCTGTATTTCTGTGCTGTGAATCAATCCGAGGTCCCTGGGCAAGGCCAGTGTAACTACCAGATATCTCCCATGTGACACACATGTTGTGCTATGTTACCAATTCACATGTATGTTGGTTGTATGTATCCCAATACAAAGGATTACAATACTAGTACAGGCGTACCTCGGGGTCCCAACGCCTCGGGGAACATCAGATTTGGGGTACAAATGACAAGCCATTTCCATGAATTGGTCGGTTTACAAATGTTGGGATCATTTGGTTCCCAATACGAAGTGTATGTCGGCGATGATTCTTCAATACAAATGCCGCCATTTCTTGTCCCTCACTATAGTTCACAAGCTCAGCTGTCACTTTCCCCGAATTACACAACAATTTCTGCATTTTATCAACTAAAAGTCTTGTTACCTTTAAGGAAATAAACTCAAAACTTTCTCCTTCAGTCGGGGGAGGTGACAGCTGAACTTCTGAGCCAAAGTGAGGACCGAAAATTACATTTAGAAACCAGCACCATAAAAAAAAACAGTGTGGGGTCCCCCCCATCCACACCAAGACATTCGGGGGTCCCCCTCCCATCCACACCAAGCCCTTCGGGGGTCCCCCCCATCCACACCAAGCCATTTGGGGGTCCCTCTCCCATCCAGACCAAGCCCTTCAGGGGTCCTCCCTCCCATCCACACCAAGCCCTTCGGGGGTCCCCCTCCCATCCACACCAAGCCCTTTGGGGGTCCCCCCTCCCATCCACACTAAACCCTTCGGGGGTCCCCCCTCTCATCCACACCAAGCCATTTGGGGGTCCCCCTCCCATCCACACCAAGCCATTTGGGGGTCCCCCTCCCATCCACACCAAGCCCTTCAGGGGTCCCCCCCTCCCATCCATACCAAGCCCTTCGGGGGTCCCCCCTCCCATCCACACCAAGCCCTTCGGGGGTCCCCCTTCCCATCCATACCAAGCCGTTCGGGGGTCCCCCCTCCCATCCATACCAAGCCCTTCGGGGGTCCCCCTCCCATCCACACCAAGCCCTTCAGGGGTTCTCCCTCCCATCCACACCAAGCCATTCGGGGGTCCCCCTCCCATCCACACGAAGCCCTTCAGGGGTCCTCCCTCCCATCCACACCAAGCCCTTTGGGGGTCCCCCCTCCCATCCATACCAAGCCCTTCAGGAGTCCCCCCTCCCATCCACACCAAGCCGTTCGGGGGTCCGCCCTCCCATCCACACCAAGCCCTTCGGGGGTCCCCCTCCCATCCACACCAAGCCCTTCGGGGGTCCCCCCTCTCATCCACACCAAGCCCTTTGGGGGTCCCCCCTCCCATCCACACTAAACCCTTCGGGGGTCCCCCCTCTCATCCACACCAAGCCATTTGGGGGTCCCCCTCCCATCCACACCAAGCCCTTCGGGGGTCCCCCCTCCCATCCATACCAAGCCCTTCGGGGGTCCCCCCTCCCATCCACACCAAGCCCTTCGGGGGTCCCCCTTCCCATCCATACCAAGCCGTTCGGGGGTCCCCCCTCCCATCCATACCAAGCCCTTCGGGGGTCCCCCTCCCATCCACACCAAGCCCTTCAGGGGTTCTCCCTCCCATCCACACCAAGCCATTCGGGGGTCCCCCTCCCATCCACACCAAGCCCTTCAGGGGTCCTCCCTCCCATCCACACCAAGCCCTTTGGGGGTCCCCCCTCCCATCCATACCAAGCCCTTCAGGTGTCCCCCCTCCCATCCACACCAAGCCCTTCAGGAGTCCCCCCTCCCATCCACACCAAGCCCTTCAGGGTCCCCCCTCCCATCCACACCAAGCCCTTCGGGGGTCCCCCTCCCATCCACACCAAGCCATTCGGGGGTCCCCCCTCCCATCCACACCAAGCCATTCGGGTCTGGTATGGATATTAAGGGGTAACTCCACGCTGAAATAAAAAAAAACAACAAGGTCCTCTTCCCCACAATCCTGGCCGGTGGTTGTGGGGATCTGCGGGTGGGGGGCTTATCGGAATCTAGAAGCCCCCTTTAACAAGGGGGCCCCCAGATCCCGGCCCCCCCTACATGAATCAGTATGGGGTACATGGTACCACTACTAATTCACCAAAAAAGCAAAAGTGTGGTGTAAAAACCGCAGTACGGGGTCTCTGACAAGTCCTTTAATATAACAATGTCCCCCGAAGTAGATCCAACGTCAATCACGGCGACCCGAAAAAAGAAAAAACCCGTTCCGCTCTATGCAGCCAGTCTTGCTTATATATCTAAGGGGCGGGGCCAGCCGGGGACATCATCCGAGTGACCCCGCCCCATGTGACATCATTGATGTCACATGGGGTGGGAGCACATGCTTGATGTCCCCGGATGGCCCCTCCCCTTACCAATATAAGAAATGTCAGCGAGACATGGGGACAAGGTGCTTTGGGGGGGAGCCCCCCTACCCCAAAGCACCCCCCATGTTGAGGGCATGTGGCCTGGTATGGTTCAGGGGGGAGGCGCTCACTCGTCCCCCCCCCCCTTTCCTGACCTGCCGGGCTGCATGCTCAGATAAGGGTCTGGTATGGATTTTGGGGGGGACGCCACGCTGTTTTTTCTTTAATTTCGGCGTGCAGTTACCCCTGAATATCCATACCAGACCTGAAGGGCTTGGTGTGGATGGGAGGGGGGACCCCCAAAGGGCTTGGTATGGATGGGAGGGGGGACCCCCAAAGGGCTTGGTATGGATGGGAGGGGGGACCCCCGAAGGGCTTGGTATGGATGGGAGGGGGGACCCCCGAAGGGCTTGGTGTGGATGGGAGGGGGGACCCCCAAAGGGCTTGGTATGGATGGGAGGGGGGACCCCCGAAGGACTTGGTATGGATGGGAGGGGGGACCCCCGAAGGGCTTGGTGTGGATGAGAGGGGGGACCCCTGAAAGGCTTGGTATGGATGGGAGGGGGGACCCCTGAAGGGCTTGGTGTGGATGAGAGGGGGGACCCCCGAAGGGCTTGGTATGGATGGGAGGGGGGACCCCCGAAGGACTTGGTATGGATGGGAGGGGGGACCCCCGAAGGGCTTGGTGTGGATGAGAGGGGGGACCCCTGAAAGGCTTGGTATGGATGGGAGGGGGGACCCCTGAAGGGCTTGGTGTGGATGAGAGGGGGGACCCCCGAAGGGCTTGGTATGGATGGGAGGGGGGACCCCCGAAGGGCTTGGTATGGATGGGAGGGGGGACCCCACACTGTATTTTTTATTATTTATTTAATTGACAGAAACTATTTAAAATTGAGCTGTGAGTGGGAACCCCGATGAGAGCTGAAACATTCCTTCTGTCCTGCAGAGAGCTCCCCTATTATATTAGACATTATAAAGTATAGAGACTGCAACATTGTATCTATTTGTATCCATTTCAGATACAGATGTTTTTATTCGGATACATATAGATACAATGTTGCAGTCTCTATACTTTATAATGTCTAATATAATAGCGCAGCTCTCTGCAGGGACAGAAGGAATTACTTCGCTATTATATTTGCCGGCCGTAGACGGGGCGAAAATCGGACAATTTGTTACCATTGGTGGTAACGTCGGCCCATTGAACAGCCGATTTTTTGTTTTGCCAGTTTTTTGCCCCGTCTATGGCCTTCATTTTTCTTTTTCTTATTCTTCTTTTTCATTTTCTTCTTTTTCTTGCAGGTCACGGCTCATGCACAGATTTTTTATCGGTAAAAAGATCGGCTGATTTGCCCATCATTGCCGCGAAAATCGGCTGATTTTTATCCAAATTTATGCAGGCCATAGACGGGGAGAAAACTGGTCATTCAATAGGCCGATGTTAAAAAAAATGGGTCGTTCAATAGGTCGACTTTACCACAAACAGGAAAAAAAAAATCGGCTGATTTTCTTCCCATCTACGGCCGGCATTTAATTACTTCTGTCCCTGCAGAGCCCCGCTATTATATGTGACATGAAAAAGTATTGTGGTTGCAACAATGTATCCATTTGTATCCATTTCAGATACAGATGGGGGTTTTTGGATACAAATAGATACATTGTTGCAACTGCAATACTTTTTCATGTCAAATATAATAGCGAACTGGAATTCTCTTTCTCTTCTCTCCTTTCTCTTTCTCTTCTTCTTCTTCTTCTTTCTCTTCTTCTTCTTCTTCTTCTTTCTCTTCTTCCTCTTCTTCTTCTTCTTCTTTCTCTTCTGCATCTTCTTTCTCTTCTTCCTCTTCTTCCTCTTCTTTTCTTCTTCATCTTTCTCTTCTCTTCCTCTTCTTCTTCTTTCTCTTCTTCTTCCTCTTCTTCTTCCTCTTCTTCTTTCTCTTCTTCCTCTTTCTCTTCTTCTTCCTCTTCTTCTTCTTTCTCTTCTTCTACTTCTTCTTCTTCTTTCTCTTCTTCTGCTTCCTCTTCTTTCTCTTCTTCCTCCTCTTCTTTCTCTTCTCCTCCTTCTACTTCTTTTACTTCTTCTACTTCTTCTTCTTTCTCTTCCTCTTCTTCTTTCTCTTCTTCTTCTTCTTTCTTTTCTTCTTCCTCTTCTTCTACTTCTTCTTCTTCTTTCTCTTCTTCTGCTTCTTTTTCTTTCTCTTCTTCCTCCTCTTTCTCTTCGTCTTCCTCTTCTTTCTCTTCTTTTTATTTCTCTTCTTTTTTTTTCTCTTCCTCTTCTTTCTCTTCTTCTTTCTCTTCTTCTTTTTTTTTCTCTTCCTCTTCTTTCTCTTCTTCTTTTTATTTCTTCTTTTTCTTTTTTTTTCTCTTCTTCTTTCTCTTCTTATTTTTTTCTTATTCTTTTTCTTCTTTTTCGTTCTTCCAAAAAAACGGCCAACCAATTAACCCATTAATGGTGCCAAAATCAGCCAATTTTAGACCCATCTATGGCCTGCATTACCAATAAAAAAAGTGCCAAAATCCCGAAAAACGGCCGACCAATTAACCCACTAACGGCCCGAAAATCAGCCGATTTTTTTTTGGCTGAAAAATCGGCCGATTTTAGACCCATCTAAAGCAGGCCATAGCTGGGTCTAAAATCTGCCGATTTTTCAGCCGAAAAAAAAATTGGGCCATTAGTAGGTTAATTGGTCGGCCGTTTTTCGGGATTTTGGCACTTTTTTTATCAGTAAATTTGGAAAAAAATTGGCCAGTTTTGCCGACCATTGCCGCGAAAATCGGCCGATCTGCAAAATCGACTGATTTTTTTCCAAATTTACCGATAAACAAAATGTGCCACAATCCCGAAAAATGGCCAACCAATTATCCCACTAATGGAAGAGGCCCTTGTCCCCATCAACATGGGAACAAGGTGCTTTGGGAGCAGCCCCCCTGCCCCAAAGCACCCCCCTATGTTGAGGGCATGTGGCCTGGTATGGTGCAGGAGGGGGGCGCTCGCTCATCCCCCCCCCCTTTCCTTACCTGCTGGGCTGCATGCTCAGATAAGGGTCTGGTATGGATTTTGGAGGGAACCCCACACTGTTTTTTTTTATATTTTGTTGTGGAGTTACCCCTTAAGATACATACCAGACCCGAAGGGCTTGGTGTGGATGGGCGGGGGGACCCCCGAAGGACTTGGTGTGGATGGGAGGGGGGATCCCCAAAGGACTTGGTGTGGATGGGAGGGGGACCCCCGAAGGACTTGGTGTGGATGGGAGGGGGGACCCCCGAAGGACTTGGTGTGGATGGGAGGGGGGGATCCCCAAAGGACTTGGTGTGGATGGGAGGGGGACCCCCGAAGGACTTGGTGTGAATGGGAGGGGGGACCCCCGAAGGGCTTGGTGTGGATGGGAGGGGGGACCCCCGAAGGGCTTGGTGTGGATGGGAGGGGGGACCCCCGAAGGACTTGGTGTGGATGGGAGGGGGGACCCCCGAAGGGCTTGGTGTGGATGGGAGGGGGGACCCCCGAAGGGCTTGGTGTGGATAGGAGGGGGGACCCCACGCTGTTTTTTTTTATATTTTGTTGTGGAGTTACACCTTAAGATACATACCAGACCCGAAGGGCTTGGTGTGGATGGGCGGGGGGACCCCCGAAGGACTTGGTGTGGATGGGAGGGGGGATCCCCAAAGGACTTGGTGTGGATGGGAGGGGGACCCCCGAAGGACTTGGTGTGGATGGGAGGGGGGATCCCCAAAGGACTTGGTGTGGATGGGAGGGGGGACCCCCGATGGACTTGGTGTGGATGGGAGGGGGGACCCCCGAAGGGCTTGGTGTGGATGGGAGGGGGGACCCCCGAAGGGCTTGGTGTGGATGGGAGGGGGGACCCCCGAAGGACTTGGTGTGGATGGGAGGGGGGATCCCCAAAGGACTTGGTGTGGATGGGAGGGGGACCCCCGAAGGACTTGGTGTGGATGGGAGGGGGGATCCCCAAAGGACTTGGTGTGGATGGGAGGGGGACCCCCGAAGGACTTGGTGTGAATGGGAGGGGGGACCCCCGAAGGGCTTGGTGTGGATGGGAGGGGGGACCCCCGAAGGGCTTGGTGTGGATGGGAGGGGGGACCCCCGAAGGACTTGGTGTGGATGGGAGGGGGGACCCCCGAAGGGCTTGGTGTGGATGGGAGGGGGACCCCCGAAGGGCTTGGTGTGGATGGGAGGGGGACCCCACGCTGTTTTTTTTTATATTTTGTTGTGGAGTTACCCCTTAAGATACATACCAGACCCGAAGGGCTTGGTGTGGATGGGCGGGGGGACCCCCGAAGGACTTGGTGTGGATGGGAGGGGGGATCCCCAAAGGACTTGGTGTGGATGGGAGGGGGACCCCCGAAGGACTTGGTGTGGATGGGAGGGGGGACCCCCGAAGGACTTGGTGTGGATGGGAGGGGGGACCCCCGAAGGGCTTGGTGTGGATGGGAGGGGGGACCCCCGAAGGGCTTGGTGTGGATGGGAGGGGGGACCCCCGAAGGACTTGGTGTGGATGGGAGGGGGGACCCCCGAAGGGCTTGGTGTGGATGGGAGGGGGGACCCCCGAAGGGCTTGGTGTGGATGGGAGGGGGGACCCCAATGCCATTTTTTATTTATTATGGTGCTGGTTTTTAAATGTAATTCTCCCTTTTTTCCTTCACTATAGCTCAGAAATTCACCTGTCACTTCCCCCGGCTAAAAGAGAAAGTTTTCTTGGAATTTATATCCCTGAAGGAAACAATGTTTACTTTGAGTTTAATAAAAGATACAAAGTTTCCTGTAACTTCGGGGAAAGTGACTTCTAAGCTTGTGAACTATAGTGAAGAAAGAAAAAGGCGGCATTTGTATTTGAAAATCAGCGCCGACATAGACTTTGTATTGTGAAAAAATGATTAACAATTGTGTAAACCGAGGCGTTATTTTCAATGGATTTTCATTCGTAAACCGAAAATTCTGTTCCCCGAGGCGTTGGGACCCCGAGGTACACCTGTACTAGTATTGTAATCCTTTGTATTGGGATACATACAACCAACATACATGTGAATTGGTAACATAGCTCAACATTTGTGTCACATGGGAGATATCTGGTAGTTACACTGACCTTGCCCAGGGACCTCGGATTGATTCACACCACAGAAATACAGGCAGGATTAGTGTTCAACAGCTCCTGACAACAATTTACCAATCAGGAAGTCAGGTTAAAATTCTTTCTTGTCCATGAGGGACACAGGAGGCAGGTTATACTGCCGCCTATGGGCAGGGCATCGCC